>NC_091184.1:15708337-15855837 GCF_040958095.1 Procambarus clarkii | reverse complement strand
TTAGTATAATAGATCTCGTAATAATTTTGCAAAAATAATGGCATTTACTATTTTTAAAAGATTATTAGCAAATTTACAGAAATGGTGCATTCGGAAGACAAAACCGTGGTAGACATGGTTGGAACAAGTTAGGTGAGAGGGTGGTGGAGGCCAAAACCATAATCATAATCATCTGTATCAAACCTTATTACAGGTAAAACCAGTAGGCAGTCTACTGTATTTTATCAAACCGTTATTAGTATAATAGATCTCGTAATAATTTTGCAAAAATAATGGCATTTACTATTTTTAAAAGATTATTAGCAAATTTACAGAAATGGTGCATTCGGAAGACAAAACCGTGGTAGACATGGTTGGAACAAGTTAGGTGAGAGGGTGGTGGAGGCCAAAACCATAATCATAATCATCTGTATCAAACCTTATTACAGGTAAAACCAGTAGGCAGTCTACTGTATTTTATCAAACCGTTATTAGTATAATAGATCTCGTAATAATTTTGCAAAAATAATGGCATTTACTATTTTTAAAAGATTATTAGCAAATTTACAGAAATGGTGCATTCGGAAGACAAAACCGTGGTAGACATGGTTGGAACAAGTTAGGTGAGAGGGTGGTGGAGGCCAAAACCATAATCATAATCATCTGTATCAAACCTTATTACAGGTAAAACCAGTAGGCAGTCTACTGTATTTTATCAAACCGTTATTAGTATAATAGATCTCGTAATAATTTTGCAAAAATAATGGCATTTACTATTTTTAAAAGATTATTAGCAAATTTACAGAAATGGTGCATTCGGAAGACAAAACCGTGGTAGACATGGTTGGAACAAGTTAGGTGAGAGGGTGGTGGAGGCCAAAACCATAATCATAATCATCTGTATCAAACCTTATTACAGGTAAAACCAGTAGGCAGTCTACTGTATTTTATCAAACCGTTATTAGTATAATAGATCTCGTAATAATTTTGCAAAAATAATGGCATTTACTATTTTTAAAAGATTATTAGCAAATTTACAGAAATGGTGCATTCGGAAGACAAAACCGTGGTAGACATGGTTGGAACAAGTTAGGTGAGAGGGTGGTGGAGGCCAAAACCATAATCATAATCATCTGTATCAAACCTTATTACAGGTAAAACCAGTAGGCAGTCTACTGTATTTTATCAAACCGTTATTAGTATAATAGATCTCGTAATAATTTTGCAAAAATAATGGCATTTACTATTTTTAAAAGATTATTAGCAAATTTACAGAAATGGTGCATTCGGAAGACAAAACCGTGGTAGACATGGTTGGAACAAGTTAGGTGAGAGGGTGGTGGAGGCCAAAACCATAATCATAATCATCTGTATCAAACCTTATTACAGGTAAAACCAGTAGGCAGTCTACTGTATTTTATCAAACCGTTATTAGTATAATAGATCTCGTAATAATTTTGCAAAAATAATGGCATTTACTATTTTTAAAAGATTATTAGCAAATTTACAGAAATGGTGCATTCGGAAGACAAAACCGTGGTAGACATGGTTGGAACAAGTTAGGTGAGAGGGTGGTGGAGGCCAAAACCATAATCATAATCATCTGTATCAAACCTTATTACAGGTAAAACCAGTAGGCAGTCTACTGTATTTTATCAAACCGTTATTAGTATAATAGATCTCGTAATAATTTTGCAAAAATAATGGCATTTACTATTTTTAAAAGATTATTAGCAAATTTACAGAAATGGTGCATTCGGAAGACAAAACCGTGGTAGACATGGTTGGAACAAGTTAGGTGAGAGGGTGGTGGAGGCCAAAACCATAATCATAATCATCTGTATCAAACCTTATTACAGGTAAAACCAGTAGGCAGTCTACTGTATTTTATCAAACCGTTATTAGTATAATAGATCTCGTAATAATTTTGCAAAAATAATGGCATTTACTATTTTTAAAAGATTATTAGCAAATTTACAGAAATGGTGCATTCGGAAGACAAAACCGTGGTAGACATGGTTGGAACAAGTTAGGTGAGAGGGTGGTGGAGGCCAAAACCATAATCATAATCATCTGTATCAAACCTTATTACAGGTAAAACCAGTAGGCAGTCTACTGTATTTTATCAAACCGTTATTAGTATAATAGATCTCGTAATAATTTTGCAAAAATAATGGCATTTACTATTTTTAAAAGATTATTAGCAAATTTACAGAAATGGTGCATTCGGAAGACAAAACCGTGGTAGACATGGTTGGAACAAGTTAGGTGAGAGGGTGGTGGAGGCCAAAACCATAATCATAATCATCTGTATCAAACCTTATTACAGGTAAAACCAGTAGGCAGTCTACTGTATTTTATCAAACCGTTATTAGTATAATAGATCTCGTAATAATTTTGCAAAAATAATGGCATTTACTATTTTTAAAAGATTATTAGCAAATTTACAGAAATGGTGCATTCGGAAGACAAAACCGTGGTAGACATGGTTGGAACAAGTTAGGTGAGAGGGTGGTGGAGGCCAAAACCATAATCATAATCATCTGTATCAAACCTTATTACAGGTAAAACCAGTAGGCAGTCTACTGTATTTTATCAAACCGTTATTAGTATAATAGATCTCGTAATAATTTTGCAAAAATAATGGCATTTACTATTTTTAAAAGATTATTAGCAAATTTACAGAAATGGTGCATTCGGAAGACAAAACCGTGGTAGACATGGTTGGAACAAGTTAGGTGAGAGGGTGGTGGAGGCCAAAACCATAATCATAATCATCTGTATCAAACCTTATTACAGGTAAAACCAGTAGGCAGTCTACTGTATTTTATCAAACCGTTATTAGTATAATAGATCTCGTAATAATTTTGCAAAAATAATGGCATTTACTATTTTTAAAAGATTATTAGCAAATTTACAGAAATGGTGCATTCGGAAGACAAAACCGTGGTAGACATGGTTGGAACAAGTTAGGTGAGAGGGTGGTGGAGGCCAAAACCATAATCATAATCATCTGTATCAAACCTTATTACAGGTAAAACCAGTAGGCAGTCTACTGTATTTTATCAAACCGTTATTAGTATAATAGATCTCGTAATAATTTTGCAAAAATAATGGCATTTACTATTTTTAAAAGATTATTAGCAAATTTACAGAAATGGTGCATTCGGAAGACAAAACCGTGGTAGACATGGTTGGAACAAGTTAGGTGAGAGGGTGGTGGAGGCCAAAACCATAATCATAATCATCTGTATCAAACCTTATTACAGGTAAAACCAGTAGGCAGTCTACTGTATTTTATCAAACCGTTATTAGTATAATAGATCTCGTAATAATTTTGCAAAAATAATGGCATTTACTATTTTTAAAAGATTATTAGCAAATTTACAGAAATGGTGCATTCGGAAGACAAAACCGTGGTAGACATGGTTGGAACAAGTTAGGTGAGAGGGTGGTGGAGGCCAAAACCATAATCATAATCATCTGTATCAAACCTTATTACAGGTAAAACCAGTAGGCAGTCTACTGTATTTTATCAAACCGTTATTAGTATAATAGATCTCGTAATAATTTTGCAAAAATAATGGCATTTACTATTTTTAAAAGATTATTAGCAAATTTACAGAAATGGTGCATTCGGAAGACAAAACCGTGGTAGACATGGTTGGAACAAGTTAGGTGAGAGGGTGGTGGAGGCCAAAACCATAATCATAATCATCTGTATCAAACCTTATTACAGGTAAAACCAGTAGGCAGTCTACTGTATTTTATCAAACCGTTATTAGTATAATAGATCTCGTAATAATTTTGCAAAAATAATGGCATTTACTATTTTTAAAAGATTATTAGCAAATTTACAGAAATGGTGCATTCGGAAGACAAAACCGTGGTAGACATGGTTGGAACAAGTTAGGTGAGCGGGTGGTGGAGGCCAAAACCATAATCATAATCATCTGTATCAAACCTTATTACAGGTAAAACCAGTAGGCAGTCTACTGTATTTTATCAAACCGTTATTAGTATAATAGATCTCGTAATAATTTTGCAAAAATAATGGCATTTACTATTTTTAAAAGATTATTAGCAAATTTACAGAAATGGTGCATTCGGAAGACAAAACCGTGGTAGACATGGTTGGAACAAGTTAGGTGAGAGGGTGGTGGAGGCCAAAACCATAATCATAATCATCTGTATCAAACCTTATTACAGGTAAAACCAGTAGGCAGTCTACTGTATTTTATCAAACCGTTATTAGTATAATAGATCTCGTAATAATTTTGCAAAAATAATGGCATTTACTATTTTTAAAAGATTATTAGCAAATTTACAGAAATGGTGCATTCGGAAGACAAAACCGTGGTAGACATGGTTGGAACAAGTTAGGTGAGAGGGTGGTGGAGGCCAAAACCATAATCATAATCATCTGTATCAAACCTTATTACAGGTAAAACCAGTAGGCAGTCTACTGTATTTTATCAAACCGTTATTAGTATAATAGATCTCGTAATAATTTTGCAAAAATAATGGCATTTACTATTTTTAAAAGATTATTAGCAAATTTACAGAAATGGTGCATTCGGAAGACAAAACCGTGGTAGACATGGTTGGAACAAGTTAGGTGAGAGGGTGGTGGAGGCCAAAACCATAATCATAATCATCTGTATCAAACCTTATTACAGGTAAAACCAGTAGGCAGTCTACTGTATTTTATCAAACCGTTATTAGTATAATAGATCTCGTAATAATTTTGCAAAAATAATGGCATTTACTATTTTTAAAAGATTATTAGCAAATTTACAGAAATGGTGCATTCGGAAGACAAAACCAATTTTTCACTTCTGACAATTGAGCACCTGCTACATCCAGATTCTAGGAAGGAAAGGAAGGACGATCTTACTGGATCCCATAGCCTCTCCGAGGCACAAACCAGGCTTTTACATAACCCCCCCCCCCCCCCTGCACCCGAGCTTTTTAAAATAGTAAATGCCATTATTTTTGCAAAATTATTACGAGATCTATTATACTAATAACGGTAAATAAATAATAAATAGTAAATAAATCAAAATCAGTTACATTATTTTATCTTATTCATAGCATAAATGTTCTAGAAGATTACTAAAAAGAAATTGAATTAGACTACAGCAAATTGGCAAACTTTACCTTGTATCTGTTTCCACCGAGTTTGTTTGGGGCGTTCTTCAACATATCAGCAATACTTGTCTCAACATCTCTTTCAGTTGCATTAGTGTGGGTGTTGATACAGGCTTCTGGAAATTTATAAGAATTAATTAATATATATAATTATAATTCACTTTGCTATTCCCCATTCCACAGTCCTCTCGTCCTTCCCACTTCCCTGTCCCCACATCATCCCCACTATTCCCACTTCCCTGTCCCATCGTCCTCCTTACCATTTTCCCCTCCCCTGTCCTTCTTCCTCCCCCACCATCTCCCATTCACCTGTCCCTTTGTCCTCCCCAGCATTCCCCTGTCCCCACCATCCCCAACTCCCCAGTCCCCTCGTCCTCCCCACCATTACCCTCTCCTCTGTCCCCTCGTCTTCCCCACCATACCCCCCTCTCGTCCTCCCCACCATTCCAAACTACCTCATCCGATGCATTCTATAATGGTCTGATGCTTCCATCAGAAAATTGGGAACATCAAATGATCTGATATTCCCATCACTGAAAAATAAGAACAGCTAAAAAAATGAAATGAAAAAAATAAAAAAATAAACTATACTCATGAAATGAACAGTATGGTAAACAACACAGCTCAATTTCAATGCAATGTCACACAAAATTATTAAATCGAAATGAAAATAAATTGAAATCTATGAAAATTCAAATTATCAATACAATCGGAAATATTGAAATAATATCGCAACATAATATAGTGTGGGTTGCTCTTACGTGCAACAGACGGTGCTGTTTTTCAAAAAAGGCATGGTTTTACCTGTCACAAGTGTGGCATCTATACTTATACTCACGAAATGAACGGTATGGTAAACAACATAGCTCAATTGCAATGCAATGTCACAATAACATTTAATAACAATAATAACAATAACATTTAAATATACTTTAAGATATAATCTAGAAGAAAATAAGAACATTGAAACGGTTCATGAACTCGATTTCAATAAAGGACACTATGGGGAACTTTGAAAAACAGTTAATGAGTATAATTAGACAGACTTGTTGCTAGGCAGAGGAGTAAATAATGAGATATATGGCAAATTTTGCAAAATATACGGCACACAAACATTCATACCCAAACAAAGCAAAATGCTAGGTAAGAACAAAGCAGTTGGCCCGTAGGGGAAAGGAGATACCCACAAGACTGGAATACAAGTCATTAACAAGCACACAAGTACTACACTACACAACAACCGCACTACTACCAGAACTGGACGAATCACTACCAAAACAACACATTGCACATCACTACCAAAACAACACAACACAACACAAGCATTGGCAAAGAATTATAGACCAGTTGCACTAACATCCCACATAATAAAATTATTTGAGAGTGATCAGGAGTCAGATTACTAGTTTTATAGAGACCAATGACCTCCACAATCCAGGCCAACAAGGATTTAGAGCAGTTTCTATGATCGAGCCACTGAGATCTATAAAGAATTCTGATCAAGAAAGAGATCTAGGGGTGGTTTTAGATAGAAAACTATAACCTGAGGATCATATTAAGAACATTCTGCGAGGGGCCTATGCTACACTTTTTAACTTTAGAATTGCTTTTAAATACATAGGTCAAAAAGTTTTAAAAGTTTTAAAAGTTTTTTAAACCTCTCGTGTATCATGAGTGTGTTAAAGCATCAGATGGTGCATTCAGATGATGAATATTACCTAGTTCCTTCATCTGGGAAGAATGAACACATATTGGTGCATTCGGTGAATAAAACTAACTACTGTAGTTTAATTGATCAACAGACTGTATATCATATGCAGACTGTATGTGGATCTGCGGGCCACTCCAAACAACACCCTGGTGGACCAAGCTCCACCAGGGCTAAAGCACAAAGTGATATAGATGTGATAGAGAAACTAGGTCAAATGGAGGAGTAGGTCTGTATATTAAACAGCACCTGACGTGCACAGAGCTACTAAACTCAATGTGGTGGTAGAGTGGTGGGGGGGGGGGGAAACATTGCAGAAAAAAACAAAAATACAATTTGGTCAACAAAACAGCATTGTTTAAAATAGAAGACATGGGTTGTCATTTTGGGGGTAAGGTAGGTTACATTGAGTTAATTAGTTAGTACTTAGTTTTTATCTTAAACTGGTTGGGAGAGGTACAGTGTTGCTGTGCTGGTGAAAGAACACCTAAAGGTAAATTAAATAATGATTGCGAATCCACAAGAAGTTGACATAATATCGCTAGAGATCTGCAATCAGGATGATAAACTTTCCTTAAAGAATTTGACAAACACTTGCTGATAGGACATGAAGTAAATGAAATGTATGTCAAGTTTTGTGAAATATATGATAAAAGCACAACAAAATTTGTACCAAAGGAGAGATGCAGAACTAGGAAAAGGGGTTTGTTCAACAGAAATTGCGAGAGGGCCTGAGACCCAAACACACACAAATGGAATCAATATATAGCAAGAGGCCAAACCCCCAAACATACAAGCGATGCAAAGATGCGAGAAACAGCAGCAGCATTAAGGAGAGGGACTTAAGGACCATAAATAAAGTGTGAAAATAAACTCGAGTAAATTTTTTTAACTACTCTCGACAGTGAAGAAAAACAAATATTCAGACGATTTGTGTTAGAATCATTAATCTTACACTTTCGGTCATATTCAACAACACAAATACATACACACACATTCCTGTTGCTGTAGCAAGTGAAGAATTACACACACAGATCACAATAACGTGATGCATCAAATGAACAAATCCACAAGGGCCGTGACGAGGATTCGAACCTGCGTCCGGGAGCATCCCAGACACTGCCTTAATCGACTGAGCTACAACAGGGTAAAAGGGTTGAAACCGAAGTTCTACTGAACTTACTGGATCCCATAGCCTCTCCGAGGCACAAACCAGGCTTTTACACAACCCCCCCCCTGCACCCGAGCTATGTCAACAGGCCGTTCTCCCTCTTCGCCCTTCCGAATGCACCATATCAGTAAATTTTTTAATAATCTTTTAAAAATAGTAAATGCCACTATTTTTGCAAAATTATTACGAGATCTATTATTCTATAGAATAATGCATATAAATGCATATATGCATATAAATACAAAACATAAATACAAAACAAGTAAATGTAAATAATTTTACCTTGCACCTAGATCCACCAAGCCTGTATGGCGCGCGTTTCAGTACTTCGGAAATCTAGAACTATCTTGAATCTCTAATCTGCAATGAAACAATACATATTATTGCACTTACCAAAACATGGATGAATGTAGAAAATACAGAACTATTAGCTGAATATCAAATAAATGGATTTAATCTATTTCACACAGATAGATATATTACACCGTGTATATTAGGTAATACCTAACATACACGCCTCCACACACACTACATTTGAAATGTAGTCTCAAAAAGACTACATTTCAACAGCAAAGATTACTCCATAAAAAAATAATTAAATTATTGACCAACATGAGAGAGGGTTAGCCAACATGAGAGGGTTGTGTTGATTGCCTGAAAATATTTAAATTGTGTAATGTATTGAATGGCATTTTTCAAGTTACAACATTTTTTAAATTACTGAACTAGGTTCTAGGCTTTGCTAGGCTTAATTCAATTATTACAGATAAGCCTAACCTAGCCTAGAACCCAGTGGGTTTTCTTCCTATTGGGGAGTGTTGTACATGCCTCGCCTCCACATACACACTAGCACAGCCAGGCCTCGCCTCCACATACACACTAGCACAGCCAGGCCTCGCCTCCACATACACACTAGCACAGCCAGGCCTCGCCTCCACATACACCAGCACTGCCAGGCCTCGCCTCCACATACACCAGCACTGCCAGGCCTCGCCTCCACATACACACTAGCACAGCCAGGCCTCGCCTCCACATACACACTAGCACAGCCAGGCCTCGCCTCCACATACACCAGCACTGCCAGGCCTCGCCTCGCCTCCACATACACCAGCACTGCCAGGCCTCGCCTCCACATTTAAACCAACCAAGCCCACAAATACGTTAACATGGACCAGCATTACACCGTCTAACATACTCTGTCAGATGTAACAACTAAATTTGTGAATTCAAGACCAAATCTATTGTATAACACAGTGTTAGTACGAGAAAAACATTACTTACATTCGAAGCCGTGTTTTAAAATGGCGGCGGTCTTGTACTGACGCTCCAAACTGTGTGTTCGTTTGCGTATGATGAACGTGTGACAATTTACTACAACAATTATTTAATTATTCTTATTCTTTATTTTAATATTTTTAGGGTACATGAAATTTCAAACTTATTTGCACACAATAATATAATTGCATTGTCATAACCTTTATATATTACGGAAAATACGATGACATGAACGAAGTCAAAGTGAAGTTGAAGTCAAAGTCATTCGCCGAACGTATTAGTCATTTTTTTTCTCCCAAACGATAGGGGTAACAAATCCACAGAGAATATAAGTGTACAGTAAAGTCAATTTTATTCAGGAAAGTACATACATAGTTGATTTACAAACATAATGTTGGATTTATAGATAGAGCTAGTGCATACAATACCTAAAGCCACTATAGTAGGCATATAGCATTTCAGGCAACCGGGCAGTATATATGGACCCCTTACTCAAATCTCTGAATATGTTAGATATTAAGTCCCTGCACATACTCTCATGTGTATTTTATATATATAAAACGCTGCACTGTAATGTCAATCCTGACCTTAAAAGCTTCCTAGAAGGTTGTAACAGATCCCATGAGCACCACACCAGAAACAAATACCTATTTGATATTCCAAGAGTACGACTTAGTCAAACTAGAAATGCTTTACAAATCAAGAGACCTCGAATGTGGAATGACCTTCCCAATTATGTTAAAAACTGTACCTCTCCCAACCAGTTTAAGATAAATAAAGATAAATTTATAAGTTAAGAAAAATTCCACAAATCAACAACCCTGTTACTGACCCTGTATTTACCCAAGTCTTTCCTAAATCTAAACTTATCCAATTTATACCCATTGTTTCGTGTTCTATCTTGTGTTGACAATTTTAATACCCTATTAATATCCCCTTTGTTATATCTATTCAGGAAATTGTGGTTGATCTCGAACCCATTGATAATGTGACGACTTATACAGAATTTTGTAACTATATCATCAAGATTGTAACCAGCTTAGCTAAATGTAGTGTGGGGTTCAGTCCCTAAGCCCATATATGTGCCTCTCTAACCATTTAGGTTACAGGGCAAAAACATAAAAACAAAGGTAACTGCAGAAGGCCTATTGGCCCATACCAGGCAGCTCCTATCTATAACAGATAAACACTAAGTACTACCTAATTAACTCAATGTAACCTACCAACCTAACCCCCTATCCACCTAACCTATCCACCGCTGCCCACTGGATGGGGGGCGGTGTGCAGGACAAACATATAAATTTTGATACTAGCTCTCCACATATGTCAGTTGCTTAACACTTTAGTGCGCGCGGCGTTCTGGGCGCTCAAGCGTAAACACAAAAAAGTTTATAATCTTTTCACGCTCCTAACCTCAATTCTCAAGCTACGTTTTTCATTTTGGTATCAATGCGTTGGCAATAAAATTCTCTACAAGATCATATGCATAAAATGTCACCGAAGCATTTGGTATCCCACCACGAAGTAAATAAACACGAAGATGACTCGCCGTGACACCCAAACAGGAAGTAAATGTTCATACTCTTTCGTTTGTTGCCAGCCTCACAGTCATCCTACAGCGCTCATTTTGATATCACTGAACTCGCAATAAAATTCCCCACCCAGACATATGCCTATCAATGTCTAATTATGGTATCGGGTGACCCGCACGAGTGTGGGAACTGGGTGAAGCGTTAGCCGTGATTTCAGCAGGGACGACACTGTTGGGATGCAGTGCTTTGAATGTTTATACTTATTTAACTCTCCTGACATTATTTCTGAAGCTACGTATTTCATTTTTATAGCAATGTGTTCGCAATAGAAAGTTCTATAAGAACATGGGTAGAGTTGGCCAACACAGCGTCAAATAAATTTGCGGCGAATAAAATCTTACGCGTGTTTGTACCCGTGAGCGTCAAAAGTTTTTACTTTGCTCATGTTTTTCAAGTTTATACTTGTTTCACACCGTTTTTTTTTTGTATAGTGTTCGGAATAAAATTCCCTACACAGACATATGCATATCAAATACAATTCCTTGGAATTCACAGCTGTAGAGATGATGGAAAACACACAACCGGAACCCGCTCTTGACACTCCAACTCAAACCCGCAACACCCACAAAAAAAGTTTCTCTTGTTTCATGTATACTTACTTTAGTTTTCGTGCTACAGTTCTCATTTAGGTATCAAAATATTCCTAAGAAAATAGACTACAATACTGAAACAATCTAAGACAATTATGTGTACTTACCAAAGCAAAGACGATTGTAGTAAAATAAGTTGAGCATTTTATCTCCACTCCACCTCCTTCAGGTACTGATTCCTGAAGTTGCTCAACAGATGTTCCTAGGTGGAGTGAAGCTGATGTAGGTGGTTATTTCTTGTCCACCCAATACACCCTTTTCCTGTGATAAGTGGTGTAACAAGGTATGACGCAAAGTGGAACATCGCATGTCTTGCACGCTATACCAGTTTCCTTCCTGATACCCGACTTTGAACACACTTCACACCTGCGACGTTTGGGGATTTTTACCAGCTCATGTTTCAATTTATAGTTCAGGCGAGTCTCTGCTATAACAACACGTCGCTGTTGTCTCTTGGTTGGCAATAAACTACTGTCTGAATCGTCGCTCTCACTATTGTTTTCAAACACTAATGTGGAATATGAATTATCTTCATCAGATTCAGCTTCAGCACTAGGTGTAGACGTGAAGAGAGGGCGCCTCACACCCGACGGGCCAGGTGTTGACGGGTCAGCAGCAGGATACACAGGACCAGTGTCATGATTTATGTCTGGAGCATGAACTAGATGTGGAGATGGTGTAGTTGTTGCAGGCCACTCTGCCTTGTCAAATTTCAATAAAGACCAAATAGCAACTTCATGGAACTAGAGCAGAGTTAGTTTCCTTCGATCATCTGTGTTGGCCTTGTACAATGCATGTACAATGCATTGAGTAAAGACCAAATGGCAACTTCATGGAACTAGAGCAGAGTTAGTTTCCTTCGATCATCTGTGTTGGCCTTGTACAATGCAACCACAAGTTGACATTGAATGTGAATTAACAATGAGACAAGTAAGATTTATACTAATACATTTATACTAACTCTGTTGAGCGTTGACCATTTATACATCAAATCTGTTGATGTGAGCACTTTAGTTTAGTCTGCCGTTTAAAGAAAAAAAGAGCATATCAATGGTATATCACAGAAAACGAATTTATCATAAACTCATGTATTTGTCTTATCATATTGAACTGCATTCATATTTTTAATATATAACAATATGAATATACAAATTTCTGTAAATCCCCTACCTTGTTGGAATCTGTGGAAATGAATGAGCAAATGTGCTGGCTGAAGGCGCTGAAGGAAACCACATTGGTTTCATTTTGGATACAAATGTCCATGGAAATTCAAAATGGAAACTAATTATATAGTTGAACCTGCAGAGACGAGTTTAAGAATCTGTGTTGAGAGTGATGGACACAGCCTTCACAATTATACTTCAGAGAATGTAAACATCTAAGAGTCATTAGAAATATGTGTAGAATAATAAACCCTACATTGTTTGAGTTAGGGAAAACACCATTTGTGATATATAGATACTATAGCTGTTCCTAAAGATTCACCCTTTTTTGCACCAGCAAGATAACATATAAGATTTTAAGAGTTGACGAATGTTAATATTCTTGTTTGATAAACTGTGAACTTGAGACATAGTTAATAAGAACATATTAACACAACAAAATGTTTTCATAATCTTTAACACCACTTTCCAGCAACTTATATAATTTATATAAATTATTTTAGAGAATAATACATAAATTATATATTTAAACATGATATAGTGTTTAGTGGAATGTATAAGGAGTCAAATTGTGTTAAAAAGAGCAATTTTTAGAAAATTTGGAAAAATACTTTTTTCTGTTCAAATTATAACTAAATGGATTTTAAAGGTTTCACTCAGCCAATATATATCATTCACAATTTATTAATGAATTTTACAAAAAAACACCATAAATTTTATATTTAAACATGTAAAAACTATTTGTTTTACATTTGGAAGAAAATAATTGTAGAAAAACAATTTATAATTAAACCTTTGTGTTTGGATTTTTTGAGTAAAAGTTTCTCAAAGGCTTTCCTGCACCATTCTCAATGCAAATCATTCCCACACCTATGGCAAGAGATAGGCGAACGTTGTGTAGATGATTTGTGTTTGCTGGGCTATGCTTACAAAACAAGTCACAACCAAAAGGCTTAACAATCCCTGGCTTACAAAGGGAATACTTAAATCTATTAATAAAAAACATGACCTTGAGAAGAAGTATAGGTTAGGAATTGTCTCCAAAGAATTCTCAAAGAATTACTCATTATTGCTATCTAAGATAATTAGACGAGCCAAAACTAAATACTACGAAGATAAATTTACCCAAATAAAGAGCAACATTAAACAAACTTGGAGAACAATTTCGCAAATATTGGGATCAAAGAAGTCTTTAAATAACAAACCGACTCTCCTGTCTAATAACGATGGTCAGCTTTCAGCCTCTGATTCTGCTATTGAGTTCAATAGGTTCTTCTCTTCCATTGGTTCATCCCTTGCTAATGATATTCCATCTTCCAGTACTGACATTAAAGACTATCTTACAGGTAACTATCCACAGTCTCTGTACCTAAAGCCTATTAATTCCACTGACGTCAATGAGATAATCCTGTCCCTTAAAACGAAGTCTGGTGCCCTTGAGGAGATACCAACTTTAATCTACAAAAAAGCCTCCAGATCTTTAGCCCCTGCTATTGCTTTGCTCTTCAACAAGTCACTTGAACTCCAAACCTTTCCAGATATTCTAAAAAAAGCGAGAGTAACGCCTGTCCACAAATGTGGTGATCTCACAGATGTTAACAACTACAGACCTATATCAATCCTGCCAAACTTGTCAAAAATTTTTGAAAAACTAATCTATAAGCAGCTTTACTCATATCTAGCCAAACTCAATATACTTAGCCCTTGCCAATATGGCTTCAGGCCCAAAAAAAGCACTAACGATGCACTTATTAGTATGCTTAACTCGATTCATACAGCTCTTGATAAAAATGAGTTCCCTGTTGGGTTATTTGTGGACCTGCGTAAAGCTTTCGATACTGTAAACCACCAAAACCTTCTTCTTAAATTACATCATTATGGTGTCAGAGGACACTCCCTACAATACCTCAAATCCTACCTTACTGACAGGCTCCGATGTGTTTCTGTGAATAATACAATTTCTCCCACCCTACCCATCAACATTGGTGTTCCCCAGGGCAGCATATTTGGCCCTCTCCTCTTTCTCATCTACATTAATGACCTTTCAAATGCCTCCCAACACCTCAAACCAATTCTATTTGCTGACGACACAACCTTCATTTACTCCAGTCCTGATCCCCTTGCTCTAAATGCCACAGTAAGTACTGAGCTAAATAAAGTCCATCTGTGGCTAACTGCCAACAAACTCACCCTTAACATTGACAAAACTTTCTATATTCTGTTTGGCAATAAATCCTCTAATCAAATAAATCTCAAAATAAACAATACCCAAATTTGTAACAAATTAGATGGCAAATTCCTTGGCATTCTCATTGACCACTAGCTGAATTTCCAGGAACACATTCTAAACATTTCAAAAAAAGTTTCAAAAACTGTGGGCATTCTTTCTAAGATCAGATATTATGTACCACGCCCTGCCCTGGTGACTCTCTATTACTCCCTTATCTATCCATATCTCAACTATGGTATTTGTGCTTGGGGCTCTACTACCCAAAATCACTTACGTCCTCTAATTACTCAACACAAAGCTGCTATTAGGACAATATCCAATTCTGGCCCCAGACATCACTCGGTACCCTTACTCAAATCTCTGAATATGTTAGACATTAAGTCACTGCACATTCTCTCATGTGTATTATACATATATAAAACGCTAAACTATAATGCCAATCCTGATCTCAAAAGCTTCATAGAAGGTTGTAACAGAACCCATGAGCACCACATCAGAAATAAATACATGAGCACCACACCAGAAATAAATACAGTTTTGATATTCCTAGAGTACGACTTAATCAAACCAGAAATGCTCTACAAATCAAGGGGCCCAGAATGTGGAATGACCTTCCCAACCATGTTAAAGACTGTACCTCTCTCAACCAGTTTAAGTTAAAAACGAAGCTATTCCTAATAAATTCCCTGTAACCTACCTTACCCCTCTGTTGTCAACCCATGTATGTTTTTTGTTTTTTTTGTTTTTCAAATCAACGCTGTTTGAATGTAATTTTCTGTAATAATTTGTAATTGTATTTGTGCTGCTTTTTCAACAATGTTCCCCCCTCTTTTACCTCTATTTTTATTTGTTCTCAACACATTTTATTCTTTTTACCCATTAGTTTTAAGCTTTAGTCATTAATGTTTTTCCTGCCCGAAACGCTTTGCGTAATAGTGGCTTTAGGCATTGTATATACTAGCTCTATCTATTAAGCCAACAAACTTTGTAAAATCTCTTTATGTATGTACCTTACCTAAATAAAAATTATTATTATTATTTATTATGTATAGCTTCGTTTTTATCTTAAACTGGTTGAGAGAGGTACAGTCTTTAACATGGTTGGGAAGGTCATTCCACAATCTGGGTCCCTTGATTTGTAGAGCATTTCTAGTTTGATTAAGTCGTACTCTAGGAATATCAAAACTGTATTTATTTCTGGTGTGGTGCTCATGGGTTCTGTTACAACCTTCTATGAAGCTTTTGAGGTCAGGATTGACATTACAGTTTAGCGTTTTATATATGTATAATACACATGAGAGAATGTGCAGTGACTTAATGTCTAACATTTTCAGAGATTTGAGTAGGGGTACCGAGTGATGTCTGGGGCCAGAGTTGGTTATTGTCCTAATAGCAGCTTTGTGTTGAGTAATTCATACACTCAGGAATATTGGAAGATATTCTTGTGCTGCACCCAGATTTTGCCAGTGGAGGCTAATAGATCAGCATTAAGTATTTTGTTCTCTCCTAATTCCATGTATGACTGGCCATCCTTCGAGGTGAGGATGTTGGATGAGCTTGTAGCTGGTTTTTGATCTACACTGTGGTCCTTTATACAGAATAGGGAAGCAGCACATTGCTGTGTATACCTAAACATGTTTAAAAATACATTGTTTGAGAGGAGTCTTGTAGAAACTGGTAAGAGTAATTATAATATAATGTTTCCATGATTCAGTGCTTACCTCTTGTGAAAATCGCGAAGAGTTGTTTAGTCAGAGTTGATTTTTTTTTTGTATTGAGGCTGGTATTTTCTAAATTGATTCCATGTACAGTATGTCTAACCATCCTGTGAGATGGGAGGCTGAATGATTTATACAAGGAAGAGTTAAGTACTACTAATTTTTATTGTAGAAAGAAGAATACGCATAAATTTAAGGGTATACCTAAATATTCACATTACATGTTAAATAATGGTATACATAATTGAAAGCCACCCTGCTGGCACATCGCACTCCATACCACTCTCATTTTGTACGTGTTTACTCATGTGGGCCCAGAAGGCCCGCCCACACACGGGACACATGTGAGTCCTGAATGCTCGCCCACACACGGGACACATGTGGGTGCCTGCTTCTGCAGAGGTGGAGGATTTAACAACGCTCTAGCGACCTTCACCTCTACTTTTTCATAGTAAACATTGGATAAAAAATGATGTTATTACTTTGAGCACACGGCCCGGGAGGGAGGCGGCAGACGGGCAGGTGGCTCTGGTGAGCCTCTGAGAACTCCTTCCACCACCTTCATCTTACGTTCTTTGTACTGATAAACTCTCTCCGCCTGCCTCCGCCTCTGTCCGTGAGTAAGTCTCAAGGAATGTTTGGTCGTTGCCAACTGTCCGTCCTTTACTGAGAGATGCGTCTGATGCCATAGGAACCTCAATTCTTCACGATACTGTTGTATTTTATGCTGGACACGCCGCCGATACTTCAGTTGGGCCTTGAAAAAGTAGCGACGCTTGGACACGACGCTGTATGCGCCTCGAACCTAGAATAACAATGTATTCATCTTTTTATTTTATTCCAACTTAACATTCAGTAGATAAAGAAATATATATAAAGAATTATACGTTTTGAGCGTCATTATCCATTCTTTGTCAGTACTTCTATTTTATTGTTTTTATACTTCAGTTAATTTTACGTCTATTGTTTGAAAATTGCTGGAATTGATAATAGAAAAAGCCATTCTTCATTGTGAAAAGCATGGATTAAAAATTACTTAAAAAGGAACACTTATGTTTGACAAATTCCCTTTTCTTATAATCCTGCATATTTGTAAGAATCTATGAATGGAAACCAACTTGCCAGCCTTAGAAAACAGGATCAAACAAAGAAGAGCCACCGTAACAGCAGAATTTGTTGGAACCACCGCCAGACTGTCAAGCAAAGATAGCATAAATAGATTGCTTCACAAAAAACCTTCAATATAGAACTATTGCATGGACGGATAATCTGGTGGATTTGTTTCGGCTTCATTTTGAAAAACACAAATTAATAAATGAGTCGCAACATGGTTTTACAAATGGCCGTTCATGTTTAACAAATTTGCTATCTTTTTATTCCAGCATAGTTGAGGCAGTTGATAGTGGTAAGGATTGTGATGTTGTGTACCTTGACTTTAGCAAAGCTTTTGATACAGTGCTACATGAAAGACTGATTAAAAAAATAGAAGCTCATGGTATTGGAGGTGCTATATTAAGTTGGATTAGGGCATGGCTATTCCAAAGGAAACAGAGAGTTAGTATAAATGGGGTTAAGTGAGAGTGGGAAAATGTTGTAAGTGGAGTGCCTCAGGGCTCTGTCCTGGGACCTCTGTTGTTTATAATATATATAAATGATTTAGATTCAGGTTTGAGTAGCAACATTTGCAAATTTGCCGATGATACGAAAATCGGTAGGGAAATTAAATCGGAGGACTCACTATCACTTCAAGTTGATCTAGATAGGGTTTTGAAATGGTCAAAGGATTGGTAAATGCAGTTTAATGCTGATAAATGTAAAGTTCTGAGGCTAGGTAATGATGATAGAGTTATAAGATACGAGCTAGATGGTGTTGAGATTGCGAAGTCGGATTGGGAAAGGGATCTGGGAGTTATGATTAGTAAGAATTTAAAACAAAAGGATCAATGCATGAATGTTCGTAATAAGGCGAATAGGACACTGGGATTTATTAATCGAAGCGTTACTAACACGACACCTGGTGTGGTTCTTAAGCTATAGCTTGCACTGGTTAGGCCCCATTTAGATTATGCAGTTCAGTTTTGGTCGCCATATTATAGAATGGATATAAATTCACTTGAACATGTCCAACGTAGGATGACTAAGTTAATTCCCCAAATTAGAAATCTTTCATATGAAGAAAGATTAACAAAGCTTAAGTTGCATTCACTGGAAGGGTGAAGAGATAGGGGTGACATGAAATCCAAGTGTCCGATTTGCCTTATTACGAACATTTATGCATTGATCCTTTTGTTTTAAATTCTTACTAATCATAACTCCCAGATCCCTTTCGCAATCCGACTTCGCAATCTCAACACCATCTAGCTCGTATCTTGTAACTCTATCGTCATTACCTAACCTCAGAACTTTACATTTATCAGCATTAAACTGCATCTGCCAATCCTTTTACCATTTCAAAACCCTATCTAGATCAACTTGAAGTGATAGTGAGTCCTCCTCCGACTTAATTTCCCTACCGATTTTCGTATCATCGGCAAATTTGCAAATGTTGCTACTCAAACCTGAATCTAAATCATTTATATATATTATAAACAACAGAGGTCCCAGGACAGAGCCTTGAGGCACTCCACTTACAACATTTTCCCACTCTGACTTGATTCCATTTATACTAACTCTCTGTTTCCTTTGGTATAGCCATGCCCTAATCCAGCTTAATATAGCACCCCCAATACCATGAGACTCTATCTTTTTAATCAGTCTTTCATGTGGCACTGTATCAAAAGCTTTGCTAAAGTCAAGGTACACAACATCACAATCCTTACCACTATCAACTGCCTCAACTATGCTAGAATAAAAAGATAACAAATTTGTTAAACATGAACAGCCATTTATAAAACCATGTGGCGACTCAATTATTATTTTATGTTTTTCAAGATGAAAACAAATTTTATTTGCTATTACAGATTCGAGTAACTTTCCCACAATAGACGTTAGGCTAATTGGTCGATAGTTAGACGCAAGTGATCTATCTCCTTTCTTAAAAACTGGTATTACATTAGCAACTTTCCAAAACTCTGGCACTCTGCCTGACTCTATTGATTTATTAAATATGGTTGACAGTGGGTCACAAAGCTCCTCTTTGCATTCTTTAAGCACCCTGGCAAACACTTCATCCGGCCCTGGGGATTTGTTTGGTTTGAGTTTTACTATTTGTTTAAGAACATCCTCCCTGCTAACTGCTAAACTCGTCAACCTGTCCTCGTCCCCACCCACATAGACTTGTTCGGCTGAAGGCATATTGTTAAGTTCCTCTTTAGTAAATACAGATACAAAATATTTATTAAAAATACTACTCATCTCTTGATCACTATCTGTTATTTAACCTGTCTCAGTTTTTAATGGACCTATCCTTTCCCTAGTCTTAGTACGATATAACTGAAAAAACCCTTTAGGATTTGTCTTTGCTTGCCCTGCTATGCGAACTTCATAGTTTCTTTTTGCTTTCCTTATCTCTTTTTTAACATTTCTAACCAGTTGTACGAATTCCTGTTCTAAAGTGACCTCCCCATATTTAATCCTCTTGTACCAAGCTCTCTTTTTACCTATAAGGTTCTTCAAATTCTTTGCTATCCACTTTGGGTCATTAGTATTCGATCTATTCAATTTGTATGGTATACTACGTTCCTGTGCTTTGTTTAGAATATTCTTAAATAAGTTATATATTGAATCCACATCGAAATCCCCATTTAAGTCACCTATCGCTGGGTTCATGTCTCGCTCCAAGACCGGCACACACCCCATACCCAAGACTTTCCAATCAATTTGACCCAAAAAATTTCTTAGGCTATTAAAATCAGCTTTTCGAAAATCTGGCACTTTAAAAGAATTTTCTCTTACAGGTCTATTCCATTTTATGCTAAATCTGATTTCTTTGTGATCACTGTTCCCTAGCTCACTCCCTATTTCGATGTCATTAATTTGTGTTTCCCTGTTAGTTAACACTAAATCTAAAATATTATTTTCCCGTGTTGGTTCCTTAATGTGTTTCGTAAGAAAGCAATCGTCAATTAATTCTAGAAAATCTTCTGCTTCATTATTCCCTGTTTTGTTCAACCAGTTTATTCCACTAAAATTAAAGTCACCCATGACATCAATACTGTTAGATCTAGAACATAAGAACATAAGAACATAAGAACAAAGGTAACTGCAGAAGGCCTATTGGCCCATTCGAGGCAGCTCCTATTCTATAACCACCCAATCCCACTCATATACTTGTCCAACCCGCGCTTGAAACAATCGAGGGACCCCACCTCCACCACGTTACGCGGCAATTGGTTCCACAAATCAACAACCCTGTTACTGAACCAGTATTTACCCAAGTCTTTCCTAAATCTAAACTTATCCAATTTATACCCATTATTTCGTGTTCTGTCCTGTGTTGATACTTTTAATACCCTATTAATATCCCCCTTGTTATGTCCATTCACCCACTTGTAAACCTCTATCATGTCGCCCCTAACTCTTCGCCTTTCCAGTGAATGCAACTTAAGCTTTGTTAATCTTTCTTCATATGAAAGATTTCTAATTTGGGGAATTAACTTAGTCATCCTACGCTGGACACGTTCAAGTGAATTTATATCCATTCTATAATATGGCGACCAAAACTGAACTGCATAATCTAAATGGGGCCTAACTAGAGCAAGATATAGCTTGAGAACCACACCAGGTGTCTTGTTACTAACGCTGCGATTAATAAATCCAAGTGTCCGATTTGCCTTATTACGAACATTTATGCATTGATCCTTTTGTTTTAAATTCTTACTAATCATAACTCCCAGATCCCTTTCGCAATCCGACTTCGCAATCACAACACCATCTAGCTCGTATCTTGTAACTCTATCATCATTACCTAACCTCAGAACTTTACATTTATCAGCATTAAACTGCATCTGCCAATCCTTTGACCATTTCAAAACCCTATCTAGATCAACTTGAAGTGATAGTGAGTCCTCCTCCGAATTAATTTCCCTACCGATTTTCGTATCATCGGCAAATTTGCAAATGTTGCTACTCAAACCTGAATCTAAATCATTTATATATATTATAAACAACAGAGGTCCCAGGACAGAGCCTTGAGGCACTCCACTTACAACATTTTCCCACTCTGACTTGATTCCATTTATACTAACTCTCTGTTTCCTTTGGTATAGCCATGCCCTAATCCAGCTTAATATAGCACCCCCAATACCATGAGACTCTATTTTTTTAATCAGTCTTTCATGTGGCACTGTATCAAAAGCTTTGCTAAAGTCAAGGTATACAACATCGCAATCCTTACCACTATCAACTGCCTCAACAATGCTAGAATAAAAAGATAACAAATTTGTTAAACATGAACGGCCATTTATAAAACCATGTTGCGACTCAATTATTAATTTATGTTTTTCAAGATGAAGACGAATTTTATTTGCTATTATAGATTCGAGTAACTTTCCCACAATAGACGTTAGGCTAATTGGTCGATAGTTAGACGCAAGTTATCTATCTCCTTTCTTAAAAACTGGTATCACATTAGCAACTTTCCAAAACTCTGGCACTCTGCCTGACTCTATTGATTTATTAAATATGGTTGACAGTGGGTCACAAAGCTCCTCTTTGCATTCTTTAAGCACCCTAGCAAACACTTCATCCGGCCCAGGGGATTTGTTTGGTTTGAGTTTTACTATTTGTTTAAGAACATCCTCCCTGGTAACTGCTAAACTCGTCAACCTGTCCTCGTCCCCACCCACATAGACTTGTTCGGCTGAAGGCATATTGTTAAGTTCCTCTTTAGTAAATACAGATACAAAATATTTATTAAAAATACTACTCATCTCTTCATCACTATCTGTTATTTGACCTGTCTCAGTTTTTAATGGACCTATCCTTTCCCTAGTCTTAGTACGATATAACTGAAAAAACCCTTTAGGATTTGTCTTTGCTTGCCCTGCTATGCGAACTTCATAGTTTCTTTTTGCTTTCCTTATCTCTTTTTTAACATTTCTAACCAGTTGTACGAATTCCTGTTCTAAAGTGACCTCCCCATTTTTAATCCTTTTGTACCAAGCTCTCTTTTTACCTATAAGGTTCTTCAAATTCTTTGTTATCCACTTTGGGTCATTAGTATACGATCTATTCAATTTGTATGGTATACTACGTTCCTGTGCTTTGTTTAGAATATTCTTAAATAAGTTATATATTGAATCCACATCGAAATCCCCATTTAAGTCACCTATCGCTGGGTTCATGTCTCGCTCCAAGACCGGCCCACACCCCATACCCAAGCCTTTCCAATCAATATGACCCAAAAAATTTCTTAGGCTATTAAAATCAGCTTTTCGAAAATCTGGCACTTTAACAGAATTTTCTCCTACTGGTCTATTCCATTCTATGCTAAATCTGATTTCTTTGTGATCACTGCTCCCTAGCTCACTCCCTATTTCGATGTCATTAATTTGCGTTTCCCTGTTAGTTAACACTAAATCTAAAATATTATTTTCCCGTGTTGGTTCCTTAATGTGTTGCGTAAGAAAGCAATCGTCAATTAATTCTAGAAAATCTTCTGCTTCACTATTCCCTGTTTTGTTCAACCAGTTTATTCCGCTAAAATTAAAGTCACCCATGACATAAATACTGTTAGATCTAGATGCTCTAGATATTTCATCCCATAGATGCTTTGCGTCCATTCTGTCTAAATTTGGTGGCCTATATATTACTCCTATTATAATATTACTAGCTTTTTCGTTTAATTCAATCCAAATAGTTTCTGTGTGTGGCTCTGTTTTGATTCCCTCTTTGGGACTACAGTTCAAATTGTCCCTAACATATATGGCTACTCCACCTCCTCGTCTAATATATCTATCTGTGTGAAATAGTTTAAATCCATATATTTGATATTCAGCTAATAGTTCTCTATTTTCTACATTCATCCACGTTTCGGTAAGTGCAATAATATCTATTTTTTCTGTGCAGACAAGAGCATTTAATTCGTTAATTTTATTTCTTAGACTTCTACTGTTAGTGTAATATACCCTAAGTGAATTGTTATTTTGCGGACCTTCTCTTTCCCTGATCGTTTTGCCAATTCCTTTCTCCCACAAACACATACTTTTATTACCTCCTTCCTCCAAATCAATTCCCATACCTCTATCTACTAACAGTTTAAACCCAAACAAACACCTCTAACCACTTCTTCTAGCGAGTTCGCAACAGCAACAACCCCAGCTCTCGATAGATGCACCCCATCACGAGCATACATTTCATTTCTTCCATAGAAGTGTTCCCAGTTGTCTATGAAAGATATTGCATTTGATTTGCAATATCTTTCCAGCCCGCAATTGACACCAAGTGCCCTCGATATCCATTCATTTCCCACTCCCTTTCTTGGAAGAATGCCACATATGATCGGGATTCCTCCCTTGCTCCTAACTAACTCTATGGCTGTTTTATACCTCTGAATCAGTTCCTCACTCCTGACTCGACCAACATCATTTCCTCCCACGCTAATGCAAATAATGGGATTGTTCCCATTACCAGCCATAATATCATTCATGTTGTTTATAATATCACCAATGCCAGCTCCGGGATAGCAAACCCTTAACCTGTTCCCCCTATCTCTAGCACAAAACGTTCTATCCAAATACCTTATCTGGGAATCTCCCACAACTAATGTTTGCTTAGGTACTTCCTTTACTTTCTGAGGGGCCTGCGCTTCCTTTCTCTTCGTTGCTTTCCCTTTTGCGCGATCCACAGTCTCTCCACAGCACTCGTCCTCCAAAACGTCAAATGAATTTGAAGTTGCTATGGCGTTTGAAGGCGGCTTTATCAAAGTCTTCTTAAGGCCCCTGTCTTTCGCAACTCTCCAAGACGAGGTCCCTTTACTGCTGGTCTCCTCCTTCGTTACTTCTCGTTGTTTTTTAAGCTGACGCACCTCCTCCCGCAGAGAGTCCAACTCTGTCCTCAGGGCTCCCACTAGAGTCACCAGGTCCTTCACTACAACTTCCATATTGCTATGATAATATAGATGCTCTAGATATTTCATCCCATAGATGCTTTGTTTCCATTCTGTCTAAATTTGGTGGCCTATATATAACTCCTTTTATAATATTATTAGCTTTTTCGTTTAATTCTATCCGAATAGTTTCTGTGTGTGGCTCAGTTTTGATTCCCTCTTTGAGACTACATTTCAAATTGTCCCTAACATATATGGCTACTCCACCTCCTCGTCTAATATATCTATCTGTGTGAAATAGTTTAAATTCATTTATTTGATATTCAGCCAATAGTTCTTTATTTTCTACATTCATCCACGTTTCGGTAAGTGCAATGATATCAATTTTCTATGTGCAGACAAGAGCATTTAATTCGTTAATTTTTTTTTTTTTTTTTTTGAGATATATGCAAGAGTTGTTACATTCTTGTACAGCCACTAGTACGCGTAGCGTTTCGGGCAGGTCCCTGGAATACGATCCCCTGCCGCGAAGAATCGTTTTTTCATCCAAGTACACATTTTACTGTTGCGTTAAACAGAGGCTTCAGTTAAGGAATTGCGCCCAGTAAATGCTCCCCGGCCAGGATATGAACCCATGACATAGCGCTCGCGGAACGCCAGGCGCTATTTCTTAGACTTCTACTGTTAGTGTAATATACCCTAAGTGAATTGTTATTTTGAGGCCCTTCTCTTTCCCTGATCATTTTGCCAATTCCTTTCTCCCACAAACACATACTTTTATTACCTCCTTCCTCCAAATCAATTCCCATACCTCTATCTACTAACAGTTTAAACCCAAACAAACACCTCTAACCACTTCTTCCAACGAGTTCGCAACAGCAACAACCCCAGCTCTCGATAGATGCACCCCATCACGAGCATACATTTCATTTCTTCCATAGAAGTGTTCCCAGTTGTCTATGAAAGATATTGCATTTGATTTGCAATATCTTTCCAGCCGGCAATTGACACCAATTGCCCTCGACATCCATTCATTTCCCACTCCCTTTCTTGGAAGAATGCCACATACGATCGGGATTCCTCCCTTGCTCCTAACTAATTCAATGGCTATCCTGAATCTCTGTATTAGTTCCTCACTCCTAACTCGCCCAACATCATTACCCCTTGCACTAATACAAATAATGGGTTTGTTTCCATTTCCCCGTCATAATATCATTCATGTTGCCAACAATATCACCAATTCCAGCTCCCGGATAGCAAACCCTTACTCTGTTCCCCCTATCTCTGGCACAAAACGTTCTGTCTAAATACCTCACCTGGGAATCTCCCACAACCAAAATTCGCTTCGATTCTCCCTTTTCCTTTCGAGCAGTTTGAGGGACCTGCGCTTCAATGCTCCTCGTTGTTTTGCCTCCTCTTTAAACAACAGGTTCACCACAGCACTCGACCTCTAATACGTCAAATGCATTAAAAGTCCTTAGGTGTAGGCTATTAGTTGTCGGTTTTGCCAAGGTCTTCTTAAGACCCCTGTCTTTCACAACTTGCCAAGACGAGGTCTTCTTAATACTGGTCCCGTCAGTCCTTCTCAATGAGGTCCCGTCAACACTGGCCTCCTCCTTCGTTTCCTCCCGAAGTCTCAGCCGTCGTACCTCCTCCCGCAGGGAATCCATCTCTGCTCTCAGAGCTCCAATTAGACTCACCAAATCCTTCACTAATCCTTCCATTATTGCAATAATAATGACTAAGGATGACTAAGGATGCAATAATTGCAATAATAATGACTAAGGATGATAATGACTAAGTTAATTCCCCAAATTAGAAACCTTTCATATGAAGAAAAATTAACAAAGCTTAAATTGCATTCACTGGAAAGGCGAAGAGTTAGGGGTGACATGATAGAGGTTTACAAGTGGATGAATGGACATAACAAAGGAGATATTAAACAGGTATTAAAAGTATCAACACAAGACAGAACACGAAAAACACTAGTGAACTCCAGGCCCATGGAGTTCACACACACACACACAACAGGGGGAAGATGCCACCCAAGTCAAGCTCGCCACGTCAGCTCGCAGCCAGGCAGCAACAGCTGGGAGGGCAGAGACGCCCACACCACCAAACCAAACCTTTGGTGACCAAAGAGGCAAAAAACCTTAGTTAATTAAGTGGTTGATTAACGTAAGGGGTTGACCGTCCTGTTATGGTCGGAGTGAATTGCGCTGTCATTAAGCTGTCGTAATTCATTGGACTGATTAAACCTAAGGAGAGTTAGCACCCGCCACTTAGTGAATTCACACAGTGTTGATGTTGTTTACACATGGTGTCTTATAGCCTTGTGTGGTAAAGTAGTAGAACACCTGTTAAGGTAATCTTGTCGGTATTTGTTAACAAAGGGGATATTAATAGGGTATTAAAGTTAACAAAGGGATATTAATAGGGTATTAAAGTTAACAAAGGGGATATTAATAGGGTATTAAAAGTATCAACACAAGACAGAACACGAAATAATGGGTATAAATTGGATAAGTTTAGATTTAGGAAAGACTTGGGTAAATACTGGTTCAGTAACAGGGTTGTTGATTTGTGGAACCAATTGCCGCGTAACATTGTGGAGGTGGGGTCCCTCGATTGTTTCAAGCATGGGATGGACATGTATATGAGTGGGATTGGGTGGTTATAAATAGGAGCTGCCTCGTATGGGCCAACAGGCCTTCTGCAGTTGTCTTTGTTCTTATGTTCTTATGTAAGACCGGAAGAGACTTGTCGGTTGGATGACAGTAGGCTTTGTCAATACTCATCTGAATTAATAGGCTGTTGTATTCAGTAATTAATTGGGGAATACTCACCGAATGCTTGACGTTTCATGTATGACGAAATTCATGTATGTATGACGAAATTATTTGATTTACGAGTTATTGTTGCCATGTAAGTGTCGTTGAGACATAAATGTGTTAACGTAAATTGAATTCTTGCTGACCGCTGTAGACGGTCGATTAAATTAATTGTTAAATTCAATTAGTGTAACTTTTATTGCTGTTGTATTGAGAGACAAGTGTTAACGTAAGATTTTTATAAGGAGTTATCATTCTTGGATTACCCGCCTTGTTACTTGGTACCTCGTTGATAGGGCAGCGAGTGCCACAAGTTTTGTGATTATAGTAATTGTTCACCGTGAAGCCGTGTCAATATTGATTGCAAGCTTGTGTCACCAGAGTGGGCACCACTCTGTTCAGTTAGTGTCATCGTTTTGATGTGTCATGATGTTTTCATCGTTCAGTCAGCGACGATGGGAAGGATCCCACGGGTCCACCAGACTGTTGAATAGCTATTCTAATGTGCCACTGGGGTGACAGTGGGCAGTGAGCACAGTAACGTAATGTCTTTGTTGTAGTAGTTCTAGTTTTGTTGAATAAATTGTTATGTTTCTAGAAAACGGTCGTTTAAGTCGAACCTTCCAAGATTATTGTCCCACATTTCATGTTCTGCAACGCTTTGCCTGCTTATGTTTATATTAAGTCTGTATCTAAAGCTAGAGTCCATTAAATGAACAAATCCACAAGGGCCGTGACGAGGATTCGATTTGTGGCCCTTGTGAATTTGTTCACTTAATGCATCACGCAATTGTGATTTTTGTGTGTCTAGAGTCCATTGCACAGCACCACACATCAATTTAAATTTGGTGTGAGAATCCGTCGGTCACTTTATTAGTTTTTACTGGGAGGAGCCAACGACCTAAGTGACAGGTTCCATCCGTGTGGAGGCACCTGGCGGTTTGCTCCCGCTTTCCTATGATCTTAGGCTTTAAACTAAACATCTGCCACTGGCAGTTCGTGCTGTTTGAGGTCTGCCTCTCTTGTGAGGTAGTTACGATTAACGTAACATTAATAGGAATCAATTCTTTTGATTACGTCAAAGAAAAAAAATCTCACATAATAAGAACACAAAAAAATCTGTGAAACTGCAGAGGATCTACACGTGGCAGCTCCTATTTATATCCACCCAAAACAAATTCATATATGTCGTGTCACAGGTGACTTTAATTTTGCGTCAAACTATCGGCCAGTTAGCTTAATGTCTATTTTGGGAAAGTTACTTGAATCAATAATTGCAAATACCATTCGTCTTCATCTTGAAAGGAATAAATTAATAACTGATTCCCAACATGGTTTTACAAATGCAAATGGCCGTTCATGTTTAACAAATTTGCTACAATTTTATTCCAGCACAGTTGAGGCAGTTGATAGTGACAAATGGCAGTTGAATGCTGAAAAATGTAAGGTTTTAAGGCCAGGAAATGATAATATTGTTACAAGATATTAGCTAGATGTTGTTGAGATTGCGAAATCGGATAGTAAAAGGGATCTGAGAGTTATGATTAGTTAAAATTTAAAACCAAAAAATCATTGCATAAATGTTCGTAATAAGAAAAATAGGACACTGGAATAAATTTATCGAAGTGTTAGTAATAAGACACCTGGTGTTGTTCTTCAGCTATATCTTGCTCTGGTTACGACCCATTTTTATTACAAGAACATAAGAACATGGTAACTGCAGAAGGCCTATTGGCCCATACGAGACAGCTCCTATTGATACACATCCAATCCCACTTATATGCATGTGCAACCCACGTTTGAAACAATCGAGGAACCCCACCTCCACCATGTTACGCGGTAATTGGTTCCACAAATCAACAACCTTGTTACTGAACCAGTATTTACCAAAATCTTTTCAAATTTATCCAATTTATGAAATTATCCAATTTATACCAATTGTTTCGTGTTCTGTCTTGTGTTGATACTTTTAATACCCTATTAATATCCCCTTTGTTATGTCCATTCATCCACTTGTAAACCTCGATCATGTCACCCCTAACTCTTTGCCTTTCCAGTGAATGCATTTTAACCTTTGTTAATCTTTCTTCATATGAAAGATTTCTAATTTGGGGAATTAGCTTAGTCATCCTACGCTTGACACGTTCCAGTGAATTTATATCCATTCTATAGTACGGGGACCAAAAACTGAACTGCATTTTACAGGTCAGTTATGCAGGTCAGATTTGGTCCCCGAACTATAGAATGGATATAAAATCACTAGAACGCGTCCAGCGTAGTATGACAAAGTTAATCCCCAAATTAGAAACCTGTCATATGAAGAAAGCTTAAATTAAATTCACTAGAAAGACGAAGAATTAGGGGTGATATGATAGAGGTGTGCAAGTGGATGAATGGACATGAACAAATGGGCTATTAATCGGGTATTAAAAGTATCAACACATGACAGAACACGAAACAATAGGTATATGTTGGATAGGTTTAGATTTAGGAAAAACCTGGGTAAATACTGGTTCGGTAACATGGTTGTTGATTTGTGAAACCTATTACCCCTTAACGTAATAGAAGTAGGATCCCTTGATTGTTTCAAACGTAGGTTAGACATATATATGAATGAGATTGGATGGTTATAAGAACATAAGAACATAAGAACAAAGGTAACTGCAGAAGGCCTATTGGCCCATACGAGGCAGCTCCTATTCTATAACCACCCAATCCCACTCATATACTTGTCCAACCCGTGCTTGAAACAATCGAGGGACCCCACCTCCACAATGTTACGCGGCAATTGGTTCCACAAATCAACAACCCTGTTACTGAACCAGTATTTACCCAAGTCTTTCCTAAATCTAAACTTATCCAATTTATACCCATTGTTTCGTGTTATGTCCTGTGTTGATACTTTTAATACCCTATTAATATCCCCCCGGTTATGTCCATTCATCCACTTGTAAACCTCTATCATGTCACCCCTAACTCTTCGCCTTTCCAGTGAATGCAACTTAAGCTTTGTTAATCTTTCTTCATATGAAAGATTTCTAATTTGGGGAATTAACTTAGTCATCCTACGCTGGACACGTTCAAGTGAATTTATATCCATTCTATAATATGGCGACCAAAACTGAACTGCATAATCTAAATGGGGCCTAACTAGAGCAAGATATAGCTTGAGAACCACACCAGGTGTCTTGTTACTAACGCTGCGATTAATAAATCCAAGTGTCCGATTTGCCTTATTACGAACATTTATGCATTGATCCTTTTGTTTTAAATTCTTACTAATCATAACTCCCAGATCCCTTTCGCAATCCGACTTCGCAATCACAACACCATCTAGCTCGTATCTTGTAACTCTATCATCATTACCTAACCTCAGAACTTTACATTTATCAGCATTAAACTGCATCTGCCAATCCTTTGACCATTTCAAAACCCTATCTAGATCAACTTGAAGTGATAGTGAGTCCTCCTCCGAATTAATTTCCCTACCGATTTTCGTATCATCGGCAAATTTGCAAATGTTGCTACTCAAACCTGAATCTAAATCATTTATATATATTATAAACAACAGAGGTCCCAGGACAGAGCCTTGAGGCACTCCACTAACAACATTTTCCCACTCTGACTTGATTCCATTTATACTAACTCTCTGTTTCCTTTGGTATAGCCATGCCCTAATCCAGCTTAATATAGCACCCCCAATACCATGAGACTCTAAATTGGAGCTGCCTCATATGGCAGCTCCACTGTTTATTCTTTGCAGCTATTTCACACAGATAGATATATTAGACGAGGAGGGGGAGTAGCCATATATGTTAGGGACAATTTGAAATGTAGTCTCAAAGAGGGAATCAAAACTGAGCCACACACAGAAACTATTTGGATAGAATTAAACGAAAAAGCAAACAATATTATAATAGGAGTTATATATAGGCCACCAAATTTAGACTGAATGGAAGCAAAGCATCTATGGGATGAAATATCTAGAGCATCTAGATCTAACAGTATTTATGTCATTTATGTCATGGGTGACTTTAATTTTAGTGGAATAAACTGGGTGAGCAAAACAGGGAATAGTGAAGCAGAAGATTTTCTAGAATTAATTGACGATTGCTTTCTTACGCAACACATTAAGGAACCAACGCAGGAAAATAATACTTTAGATTTAGTGTTAACTAACAGGGAAACACAAATTAATGACAACGAAATAGGGAGTGAGCTATGGAACAGTGATCACAAAGAAATCAGATTTAGCATAGAATGGAATAGACCTGTAGGAGAAAATTCTGTTAAAGTGCCAGATTTTCGAAAAGCTGATTTTAATAGCCTAAGAAATTTTTTGGGTCAAATAGATTGGAAAGTCTAGGGTATGGGGTGTGGGCCGGTCTTGGAGCGAGACATGAACCCAGCGATAGGTGACGTAAAAGGGGATTTCGATGTGGGTTTAATATATAACTTATTTAAGAATATTCTAAACAAAGCATAGGAACGTAGTATACCATACAAATTGAATAGATCGAATACTAATGACCCAAAGTGGATAACAAATAACTTAAAGAACCTTATAGGTAAAAAGAGAGCTTGGTACAAAAGGATTAAAAATGGAGATGTTACTTTAGAACAGGAATTCGTACAACTGGTTAGAAATGTTAAAAAAGAGATAAGGAAAGCAAAAAGAAACTATGCAGTTCGCATAGCAGGGCAAGCAAAGACAAATCTTAAAGGTTTTTTTTCAGTTATATCGAACTAAGACTAGGGAAAGGATAGGTCCATTAAAAACTGAGACAGGTCAAATAACAGATAGTGATGAAGAGATGAGTAATATTTTTAATAAATATTTTGTATCTGTATTTACTAAAGAGGAACTTAACAATATGCCTTCAGCCGAACAAGTCTATGTGGGTGGGGACGAGGACAGGTTGACTAGTTTAGCAGTTACCAGTGAGGATGTAATTAAACAATTAGAAAAACTAAAACCAAACAAATCCCCAGGGCCGGATGAAGTGTTTGCCAGGGTGCTTAAAGAATGCAAAGAAGAGCTTTCCGAGCCACTGTCTACCATATTTAATAAATCAAAAGAGTCAGACAGAGTGCCAGAGTCATGGAAGGTAGCTAATGTGGTACCAATTTTTAAGAAAGGAGATAGATCACTTGCGTCAAACTATCGGCCAATTAGCCTAACGTCTATTGTGGGAAAGTTACTTGAATCAATAATTGCAAATACAATTCGTCTTCATCTTGAAAAACATAAATTATTAAATGAGTCGCAACAAGGTTTTACAAATGGCCATTCATGTTTAACAAATTTGCTATCTTTTTATTCCAGCATAGTTGAGGCAGTTGATAGTGGTAAGGATTGTGATGTTGTGTACCTTGACTTTAGCAAAGCTCTTGATACAGTGCCACATGAAAGACTAATTAAAAAAATAGAAGCTCATGGTATTTGGGGTGCTATATTAAGTTGGATTAGGGCATGGCTATTCCAAAGGAAACAGAGAGTTAGTATAAATGGGGTTAAATCAGAGTGGGATAATGTTGTTATTGGAGTACCTCAGGGCTCTGTCCTGGGACCTCTATTGTTTATAATATATATAAATGATTTAGATTCAGGTTTGAGTAGCAACATCTGCAAATTTGCAGATGATACAAAAATCGGCAGGGAAATTAACACGAAAGAAGACTCTCTATCACTTCAAGTTGATCTAAATAGGGTTTTAAAATGGTCAAAAGACTGGTAGATGCAGTTTAATGCTAATAAATGTAAAGTTTTGAGGCTTGGTAATGATGATAGAGTTACAAGATACGAGCTAGATGGTGTTGAGATTGCGAAGTCGAATTGTGAAAGGGATCTGGGAAGTATGATAAGTAAGAATTTAAAACAAAAGGATCAATGCATGAATGTTCGTAATAAGGCGAATAGGACACTGGGATTTATTAATTGAAGCGTTAGTAACAAGACACCTGGTGTGGTTCTTCAGCTATATCTTGCTCTGGTTTTGCCCCATTTAGATTATGCAGTCCAGTTTTGGTCGCCGTACTATAGAATGAATATAAATTCACTTGAACGTGTCCAGCGTAGGATTCTTGAGGTTATCTTGAGATGATTTCGGGGCTTTTAGTGTCCCCGCGGCCTGGTCCTCGACCAGGCCTCCACCCCCAGGAAGCAGCCCGTGACAGCTGACTAACACCCAGGTACCTATTTTACTGCTAGGTAACAGGGGCATAGGGTGAAAGAAACTCTGCCCATTGTTTCTCGCCGGCACCTGGGATCGAATCCAGGACCACAGGATCACAAATCCCGCGTGCTGTCCGCTCGGCCGACCGGCTCCCGTATGACGATGATCCGTATGACCGGATGACTAAGTTAATTCCCCAAATTAACATATATGAATATGAATTTTCTTTCATATAAAGAAAAATATGAATTCATATGAATTCTTCATATGAATTTTCTTTCATATGAAGAAAAATTAACAAAGCTTAAGTTGCATTCACTGGAAAGGCGAAGAGTTAGGGGTGACATGATAGAGGTTTACAAATGGATGAATGGATATAACAAAGGGGATATTAATAGGGTATTAAAATTATCAACACAAGACAGAACACGAAACAATGGGTATAAATTGGATAAGTTTAGATTTAGGAAAGACTTGGGTAAATACTGGTTCAGTAACAGGGTTGTTGATTTGTGGAATCAATTGCCGCGTAACGTGCTGGAGATGGGGTCCCTCGATTGTTTCAAGCGCGGGTTGGACATATATATGAGTGGGATTGGGTGGTTAAAGAATGGGAGCTGCCTCGTATGGGCCAATAGGCCTTCTGCAGTTACCTTTGTTCTTATGTTCTTACAAAAGACATTAAAATGATATACCGGAATGAGGTATTCTCAGCCCCATTCTCTTCAACTCTTTAATGGAAAGAGTAATGGCCACATGAAAGACTGATTAAAAAGAGAGAGTCTCATGGTATTGGGGGTGCTATATTAAGCTGGATTAGGGCATGGCTATACCAAAGGAAACAGAGAGTTAGTATAAATGGAATCAAGTCAGAGTGGGAAAATGTTGTAAGTGGAGTGCCTCAAGGCTCTGTCCTGGGACCTCTGTTGTTTATAATATATATAAATGATTTAGATTCAGGTTTGAGTAGCAACATTTGCAAATTTGCCGATGATACGAAAATCGGTAGGGAAATTAATTCGGAGGAGGACTCACTATCACTTCAAGTTGATCTAGATAGGGTTTTGAAATGGTCAAAGGATTGGCAGATGCAGTTTAATGCTGATAAATGTAAAGTTCTGAGGTTAGGTAATGATGATAGAGTTACAAGATACGAGCTAGATGGTGTTGTGATTGCGAAGTCGGATTGCGAAAGGGATCTGGGAGTTATGATTAGTAAGAATTTAAAACAAAAGGATCAATGCATAAATGTTCGTAATAAGGCAAATCGGACACTTGGATTTATTAATCGCAGCGTTAGTAACAAGACACCTGGTGTGGTTCTCAAGCTATATCTTGCTCTAGTTAGGCCCCATTTAGATTATGCAGTTCAGTTTTGGTCGCCATATTATAGAATGGATATAAATTAACTTGAACGTGTCCAGCGTAGGATGACTAAGTTAATTCCCCAAATTAGAAATCTTTCATATGAAGAAAGATTAACAAAGCTTAAGTTGCATTCACTGGAAAGGCGAAGAGTTAGGGGTGACATGATAGAGGTTTACAAGTGGATGAATGGACATAACCGGGGGGATATTAATAGGGTATTAAAAGTATCAACACTGGACAGAACACGAAACAATGGGTATAAATTGGATAAGTTTAGATTTAGGAAAGACTTGGGTAAATACTGGTTCAGTAACAGGGTTGTTGATTTGTGGAACCAATTGCCGCGTAACATTGTGGAGGTGGGGTCCCTCGATTGTTTCAAGCACGGGTTGGACAAGTATATGAGTGGGATTGGGTGGTTATAGAATAGGAGCTGCCTCGTATGGGCCAATAGGCCTTCTGCAGTTACCTTTGTTCTTATGTTCTTATGTTCTTAATGAGGTTGAAACTCCCATATCACTGCAGGCTTGTAAACTATGTGGACGACTTTGTAATCATCATAAAAGGAAGGAATGCGGCGTGCCTTGCACCCAAATACTTAGACTGCTTCAGTAAAGAGGCAAAACACATTTGTATAAAACTCAACCCCACAAAGACTATTTCTTAAACAAATAGTAAAACTCAAACCAAACAAATCCCCAGGGCCGGATGAAGTGTTTGCCAGGGTGCTTAAAGAATGCAAAGAGGAGCTTTGTGACCCACTGTCAACCATATTTAATAAATCAATAGAGTCAGGCAGAGTGCCAGAGTTTTGGAAAGTTGCTAATGTGATACCAGTTTTTAAGAAAGGAGATAGATCACTTGCGTCTAACTATCGACCAATTAGCCTAACGTCTATTGTGGGAAAGTTACTCGAATCTATAATAGCAAATAAAATTCGTCTTCATCTTGAAAAACATAAATTAATAATTGAGTCGCAACATGGTTTTATAAATGGCCGTTCATGTTTAACAAATTTGTTATCTTTTTATTCTAGCATTGTTGAGGCAGTTGATAGTGGTAAGGATTGCGATGTTGTATACCTTGACTTTAGCAAAGCTTTTGATACAGTGCCACATGAAAGACTGATTAAAAAAATAGAGTCTCATGGTATTGGGGGTGCTATATTAAGCTGGATTAGGGCATGGCTATACCAAAGGAAACAGAGAGTTAGTATAAATGGAATCAAGTCAGAGTGGGAAAATGTTGTAAGTGGAGTGCCTCAAGGCTCTGTCCTGGGACCTCTGTTGTTTATAATATATATAAATGATTTAGATTCAGGTTTGAGTAGCAACATTTGCAAATTTGCCGATGATACGAAAATCGGTAGGGAAATTAATTCGGAGGAGGACTCACTATCACTTCAAGTTGATCTAGATAGGGTTTTGAAATGGTCAAAGGATTGGCAGATGCAGTTTAATGCTGATAAATGTAAAGTTCTGAGGTTAGGTAATGATGATAGAGTTACAAGATACGAGCTAGATGGTGTTGTGATTGCGAAGTCGGATTGCGAAAGGGATCTGGGAGTTATGATTAGTAAGAATTTAAAACAAAAGGATCAATGCATAAATGTTCGTAATAAGGCAAATCGGACACTTGGATTTATTAATCGCAGCGTTAGTAACAAGACACCTGGTGTGGTTCTCAAGCTATATCTTGCTCTAGTTAGGCCCCATTTAGATTATGCAGTTCAGTTTTGGTCGCCATATTATAGAATGGATATAAATTCACTTGAACGTGTCCAGCGTAGGATGACTAAGTTAATTCCCCAAATTAGAAATCTTTCATATGAAGAAAGATTAACAATGCTTAAGTTGCATTCACTGGAAAGGCGAAGAGTTAGGGGTGACATGATAGAGGTTTACAAGTGGATGAATGGACATAACCGGGGGGATATTAATAGGGTATTAAAAGTATCAACACAGGACAGAACACGAAACAATGGATATAAATTGGATAAGTTTAGATTTAGGAAAGACTTGGGTAAATACTGGTTCAGTAACAGGGTTGTTGATTTGTGGAACCAATTGCCGCGTAACATTGTGGAGGTGGGGTCCCTCGATTGTTTCAAGCACGGGTTGGACAAGTATATGAGTGGGATTGGGTGGTTATAGAATAGGAGCTGCCTCGTATGGGCCAATAGGCCTTCTGCAGTTACCTTTGTTCTTATGTTCTTATGTTCTTATGTAAAGACAAAAACCATGCCCATATAAATAGCGAAGCCCTACATCCAACTCACCATGGGAGGCATCTCCCGTCACGCAGGGTGCCCTCGCACCTCCACAGATCTCCAGAATCAGCTCTTGATACTGGTAATGGCTCAAAGGGACCACCACTTACGGGCTATTCATGCCCGTGCCACCTTTTGGATGGCTTAATCTTCATCAATCAATCAATCCAATTCACAGTACAGGGTCAACCAAGTGAATGGGTGGACTCTTATCAGTATCTAGGAATAATCACTTAAGAGAGCGAACTGCGGCCCGGACGGCAATCCTCAGGTCACTAACCTCCCACTCTGGAGGAGCCAATCTGCAAGTCCTTCACACATACTATGTACAGGCAGTCAGATCAGTGATCGACTGTGTCGCACTTGCTCTCACAAGTCTATCACACCAACAGTGGAAAAAGCTTAAAGTTGCCCAAAACAATGCTATGAGAGCCCCAATGGGAGCCCCTTGTGAACCAGGCTTGAAACTCTAAGACTGGAAACGGGTTTGCCCTCTCTTCAAGAAAGAATATCACGAAGAACAGCTTTAATTATCAGTAAGATAATTATTTCCCCTGATCCAGTCCCAGTACGGCAGGCTTTGGTGGCTGGACTTGGCCAAAACAATGGAAACTCTTGGACTGCCAGAGCAGGAAATGTCCTAAACAGACTATATTTAAAAAGCATGATTTTTGATAGAGAGGGTTATCAACCACACCCAAACTATGCTTATTCCCCACCGTGGGAGGAGCCTACCTTCAAAATAGTAATAGAAATTCTCCCAATGAAAAAGGCTGCCTATGATCTAGCAATCCTAAGGCGCATAGTAGAAAAGCATATGTATAGTATTGCAGTAGCAGGAGGCACCCACATCTTCACAGACGGATCGGTTGACACAGAATATGAGAGTGCTGGCGCTGCTCTTTGCACGGACAGTGCAACAGGAATATTGGAGACTAGGAGGACCAGTTTCATCAACCCAAACTGTTTGCCATACAACAGGCATTTGCACATGTGATTGCAAAATACACTCAAAATGCAATCATGCACCCAGACTCAAAAGCTGCACTTCAAATATTTGGACAAAACAGTGGAAAGACAACGGGCGAGCAGTGGCTAAAGGCAAAGTACTCAACATAACCTTAAACTGGATCCCATCCCATGTTGGAATCCCATTAAATGAGAAAGCCGATGAAATTGCTAAATTGGCAACTCGTCATCCAGTGATACATAAAACAATTCAACCCAGCCTAGAGAACATAAAAAACATCATCACCAAAAACTCTCACACCTCAACAAAGCCTATCTACAACAGAGAATAGCTGAAGGTTCGCCCTCTGCAATATGGTATCGTCAGGCAACCAAATTAGGAAGGTTAAATATCCCAAAAGGAATCCACAGGGAAATAGCAGTTAGGTTATATAGACTACGTCTAGGTTACAGATGCAATTGTAACCTAGTGGTGAACCACCGGGAGAGTGGTGAACCCCGACAGAGAGAATGCATCTTCTGCCAAACTGTCACAGAAAATCCACTACTTCACTATCTCCTGGAATGTAAAGCAACCAACGACCTTAGAAGTGCTTTAAGAGTCCCCGAATCTTGCAATAACCACCCTGAAGCCATCAACACTGCCACTCTTCTGATTAAAAAAAAAATGTCCAGCAGTTGGACACCCTCATAAATACTGCCAAGCAGCATCCTCCCCTGCGATAGCAGCCTGACGATTAAATGCGACCTCAGCACACTGAATAGACTTACCGATAAAAAAATTGTACCACTAATTGTACCACAGCCTGTCATGCCCGTGCCACCTCTTGGGTGGCTTAATCATTATCAATCAATCATCAATTCCCTGAAGCGCTTCTTAGAGGTCGTTTAAGAAACCCAAAAGCATCACAGGAGAAGCAAGTATATGTATGAAGTTCCTTTAATCCACATCAACAGTAACAAAAATGCATATTACTGTGAAATTGCCTTTCAAATCCAATAAAATATACTTTTTTACAATTTAAAACACAAATAAAGAAGTAACTGGTATTATGCAGTGATTTTTTGTCTAGTAAAATATATGAAAATGTAATATAAATAATGTAGTTAATATACCAATATAGTTAAATATAAACAAATCATTTAATATGAAAAGCAGTTAATATAAACAATGGAGTTAAAATAAACTTGCCCAGTGAATACGTTTCATGAGAATCATCTTGGTTCCCAGCCTTCCCCTCTGATGATATTTCCAAGATAGTGTTGTCCCACGTGGATGTGTTGTGTTGCGCTGGATGCTGACTATCTGTTTTCTCTCCCATCGTGCTGTGTCTTATAAACCGGAACCATCTGCGGGTCACCCGTCTGCGTGAGGTACACTATCTCCTTTCGTAACGGGAGTTGGGGGGCTTCTTTTGAAAGGCTCTCAGTTCCTTGCTCAGGGATGGACTGCTGCTCTTTAGCTGTTCTTCTCGGCCGGACTTTCTAACCTCTCTTGTTGAGGACGTAGTTCAGTTGGAGGCTTTGACAACGCCGGATTTATTTCATGACGATTTGGTAATAACCTACGGTTGTTGTTTTATGTAAGATTTAGCTACTCGTTACCAAATTTCCACATAGTACAGGCTATAGTGAGCCCGTAATTGAGTTCGGTTATTCACGATAATCTTGTTACTGTGATACATGGGTCTAAGTTTTAAATGATAGTAGAGTTTCCTTCTTTTCGCACTGATTTTAGTCTTTTGTTTTAATAACGTTATCTTGGTGGCGGATGTAGATGCACAATGTTCACTAGTGTGTCCCATTCTTCAACTGCTTTTTTTTTAATCATTGTAGTCGCTGTGGCTTTTGCATTTAATGCAGCTTCTCTTGATGGTTGAATGTTGAGTTTGATGCGCAGGGCTTCATAAGATCATGGGAATGAAAATAACTGTAGAAGGCATATTAGCGCATAGGAGGCAGCTCCTATTTATATCATAAGAACATAAGAACATAAGAACAAAGGTAACTGCAGAAGGCCTATTGGCCCATACGAGGCAGCTCCTATTCTATAACCACCCAATCCCACTCATATACTTGTCCAACCCGTGCTTGAAACAATCGAGGGACCCCACCTCCACAATGTTACGCGGCAATTGGTTCCACAAATCAACAACCCTGTTACTGAACCAGTATTTACCCAAGTCTTTCCTAAATCTAAACTTATCCAATTTATATCCATTGTTTCGTGTTCTGTCCTGTGTTGATACTTTTAATACCCTATTAATATCCCCCCGGTTATGTCCATTCATCCACTTGTAAACCTCTATCATGTCACCCCTAACTCTTCGCCTTTCCAGTGAATGCAACTTAAGCTTTGTTAATCTTTCTTCATATGAAAGATTTCTAATTTGGGGAATTAACTTAGTCATCCTACGCTGGACACGTTCAAGTGAATTTATATCCATTCTATAATATGGCGACCAAAACTGAACTGCATAATCTAAATGGGGCCTAACTAGAGCAAGATATAGCTTGAGAACCACACCAGGTGTCTTGTTACTAACGCTGCGATTAATAAATCCAAGTGTCCGATTTGCCTTATTACGAACATTTATGCATTGATCCTTTTGTTTTAAATTCTTACTAATCATAACTCCCAGATCCCTTTCGCAATCCGACTTCGCAATCACAACACCATCTAGCTCGTATCTTGTAACTCTATCATCATTACCTAACCTCAGAACTTTACATTTATCAGCATTAAACTGCATCTGCCAATCCTTTGACCATTTCAAAACCCTATCTAGATCAACTTGAAGTGATAGTGAGTCCTCCTCCGAATTAATTTCCCTACCGATTTTCGTATCATCGGCAAATTTGCAAATGTTGCTACTCAAACCTGAATCTAAATCATTTATATATATTATAAACAACAGAGGTCCCAGGACAGAGCCTTGAGGCACTCCACTAACAACATTTTCCCACTCTGACTTGATTCCATTTATACTAACTCTCTGTTTCCTTTGGTATAGCCATGCCCTAATCCAGCTTAATATAGCACCCCCAATACCATGAGACTCTATTTTTTTAATCAGTCTTTCATGTGGCACTGTATCAAAAGCTTTGCTAAAGTCAAGGTATACAACATCGCAATCCTTACCACTATCAACTGCCTCAACAATGCTAGAATAAAAAGATAACAAATTTGTTAAACATGAACGGCCATTTATAAAACCATGTTGCGACTCAATTATTAATTTATGTTTTTCAAGATGAAGACGAATTTTATTTGCTATTATAGATTCGAGTAACTTTCCCACAATAGACGCTAGGCCAACTGGTCGATAGCCAGACGCAAGTGATCCATCTCCCTTCCCAAAAACTGGTATCACACCAGCAACCTTCCAAAACTCTGGCACCCATCCAAAATCATTTATAGATATGCCTAGCATACACTTGAAACAATCAATGGATCCCACTTCCACCAGGTTATGCGATAATTGGTGATTGGTAATGGGTTTCAGTAGCTTCACATTCCAGTAAGTAATGTAATAGTGGCCTCTCTGCATCTGTTCCACAGATATGACACTCTTTAACTACTGGGTTCATTACCTCCCAGCAGCACTTGAAACCAAGCCTGAATCTGTGTATGGCTACTGCAATATCTCTGGATAAGTTTTTGTCAGGCTTGAAAGAGTAATACCCAGTGTTCGTACCATATGGCAGTGGCCTGCCTTCCGCTACTTTGGCTCTGTGGCTAATTTTGATAGTTAGGAGTATTTTCTTCTTGATTTGCTCCTTAATCTGTGAGAAACTTTTACCTGTACAACAGGTAGAGCAGTGGCAGTTTTTGATAGTGAGTCTGCCTTCTCATTACCATCTATGCTAATGTGACGTGGTATTTAATTTAGGGGGATTGAAAGTCTTTGATTGTGACACCAGTTTCTAACCTACGGATTTGGAAGCTGATTTATTCAATTCGCAATTCGAGTGTGGTGCTGTACCTCTGTTTTCTGTTGCGTGTTCATTGATGATTGATTGATAAAGATTAAACATAAGAACAAAGGCAACTGCAGAAGGCCTATTGGCCCATACGAGGCAGCTCCTATTTATAACCACCCAATCCCACTCATATACATGTCCAACCCATGCTTGAAACAATCGAGGGACCCCACCTCCACAATATTACGCGACAATTGGTTCCACAAATCAACAACCCTGTTACTGAACCAGTATTTACCCAAGTCTTTCCTAAATCTAAACTTATCCAATTTATACCCATTGTTTCGTGTTCTGTCTTGTGTTGATACTTTTAATACCCTATTAATATCCCCTTTGTTATGTCCATTCACCCACTTGTAAACCTCTATCATGTCACCCCTAACTCTTCGCCTTTCCAGTGATGCAACTTAAGCTTTGTTAATCTTTCTTTATATGAAAGATTTCTAATTTGGGGAATTAACTTATTCATCCTACGCTGGACACGTTCAAGTGAATTTATATCCATTCTATAATATGCGACCAAAACTGAACTGCATAATCTAATGATGTTGGGCGAGTTAGGAGTGAGGAACTAATACAGAGATTCAGGACAGCCATTGAATTAGTTAGGAGCAAGGGAGGAATCCCGATCATATGTGGCATTCTTCCAAGAAAGGGAGTAGGAAATGAATGGATATCGAGGTCACTTGGTGTCAATTGCCGGCTGGAAAGATATTGCAAATCAAAGGCAATATCTTTCATAGACAACTGGGAACACTTCTGTGGAAGAAATGGAATGTATGCTCGTGATGGGGTGCATCTATCGAGAGCTGGGGTTGTTGCTGTTGCGAACTCGTTGGAAGAAGTGGTTAGAGGTGTTTGTTTGGGTTTAAACTGTTAGCTGATAGAGGTATGGGAATTGATTTGGAGGAAAGAGATAATAAAAGTACGTGTTTGTGGGAGAAAGGAATTGGCAAAATGATCAGGGAAAGAGAAGGGCCTCAAAATAACAATTCACTTAGGGTATATTACACTAACAGTAGAAGTCTAAGAAATAAAATTAACGAATTAAATGCTTTTGTCTGCACAGAAAAAATAGATATTATTGCACTTACCGAAACGTGGATGAATGTAGAAAATAGAGAACTATTAGCTGAATATCAAATAAATGGATTTAAACTATTTCACACAGATAGATATATTAGACGAGGAGGGGGAGTAGCCATATATGTTAGGGACAATTTGAAATGTAGTCTCAAAGAGGGAATCAAAACTGAGCCACACACAGAAACTATTTGGATAGAATTATACGAATAAGCAAATAATATTATAATAGGAGTTATATATAGGCCACCAAACTTAGACAGAATGGAAGCAAAGCATCTATGGGATGAAATATCTAGGGCATCTAGATCTAACAGTATTTACGTCATGGGTAACTTTAATTTTAGTGGAATAAATTGGTTGAACAAAACAGGGAATAGTGAAGCAGAAGATTTTCTAGAATTAATTGACGATTGCTTTCTTAAGCAACACATTAAGGAACCAACACGGGAAAATAATATTTTAGATTTAGTGTTAACTAACAGGGAAACACAAATTAATGACATCGAAATAGGGAGTGAGCTAGGGAACAGTGATCACAAAGAAATCAGATTTAGCATAGAATGGAATAGACTTGTAGGAGAAAATTCTGTTAAAGTGCCAGATTTTCGAAAAGCTGATTTTAATAGCCTAAGAAATTTTTTGGGTCAAATTGATTGGAAAGTCTTGGGTATGGGGTGGGAGCCGGTCTTGGAGCGAGACATGAACCCAGCGATAGGTGACGTAAATGGGGATTTCGATGTGGATTCAATATATAACTTATTTAAGAATATTCTAAACAAAGCACAGGAACGTAGTATACCATACAAATTGAATAGATCGAATACTAATGACCCAAAGAGGATAACAAAGAATTTGAAGAACCTTATAGGTAAAAAGAGAGCTTGGTACAAAAGGATTAAAAATGGGGAGGTCACTTTAGAACAGGAATTCGTACAACTGGTTAGAAATGTTTAAAAAGAGATAAGGAAAGCAAAAAGAAACTATGAAGTTCGCATAGCAGGGCAAGCAAAGACAAATCCTAAAAGGGTTTTTTCAGTTATATCGTACTAAGACTGGGGAAAGGATAGGTCCATTAAAAACTGAGACAGGTCAAATAACAGATAGTGATGAAGAGATGAGTAGTATTTTTAATAAATATTTTGTATCTGTATTTACTAAAGAGGAACTTAACAATATGCCTTCAGCCGAACAAGTCTATGTGGGTGGGGACGAGGACTGGTTGATGAGTTTCACAGTTACTAGGGAGGATGTTCTAAAACAAATAGTAAAACTCAAACCAAACAAATCCCCAGGGCCGGATGAAGTGTTTGCCAGGGTGCTTAAAGAATGCAAAGAGGAGCTTTGTGACCCACTGTCAACCATATTTAATAAATCAATAGAGTCAGGCAGAGTGCCAGAGTTTTGGAAAGTTGCTAATGTGATACCAGTTTTTAAGAATGGGGATAGATCACTTGCGTCTAACTATCGACCAATTAGCCTAACGTCTATTGTGGGAAAGTTACTCGAATGTATAATAGCAAATAAAATTCGTCTTCATCTTGAAAAACATAAATTAATAATTGAGTCGCAACATGGTTTTATAAATGGCCGTTCATGTTTAACAAATTTGTTATCTTTTTATTCTAGCATTGTTGAGGCAGTGTATAGTGGTAAGGATTGCGATGTTGTGTACCTTGACTTTAGCAAAGCTTTTGATACAGTGCCACATGAAAGACTGATTAAAAAGATAGAGTCTCATGGTATTGGGGGTGCTATATTAAGCTGGATTAGAGCATGGCTATACCAAAGGAAACAGAGAGTTAGTATAAATGGAGTCAAGTCAGAGTGGGAAAATGTTGCAAGTTGGGTGCCTCAGGGCTCTGTCCTGGGCCCTCTGTTGTTTATAATATATATAAATGATTTAGATTCAGGTTTGAGTAGCAACATTTGCAAATTTGCCGATGATACGAAAATCGGTAGGGAAATTAATTCGGAGGAGGACTCACTATCACTTCAAGTTGATCTAGATAGGGTTTTGAAATGGTCGAAGGATTGGCAGATGCAGTTTAATGCTGATAAATGTAAAGTTCTGAGGTTAGTCAGTCAGTCAGGTGCAGTCACAGTGAGAGGTTGTGTTAGCTGGAGCTCCGATTCTAATAACATTATTATTGCAATAATGGAAGGATTAGTAAAATATTTGGTGAGTCTGGTTGGAGCTCTGAGAGCAGAGATGGATTCCCTGCGGGAGGAGGTACGACGGCTACGACTTCGGGAGGAAACGAAGGAGGAGGCCAGTGTTGACGGGACGTCATTAAGAAGGACTGACGAGACCAGTATTAAGAAGTCCTCGTCTTGGCAAGCTGTGAAAGACAGGGGTCTTAAGAAGACCTTGGCAAAACCGACAACTAATAGCCTACACCTAAGGACTTTTAACGCATTTGACGTATTAGAGGACGAGTGCTGTGTTGAACCTGTTATTCAACGAGGTGGCAAAGTAAAAGTAACGAGGAGCATTGAAGCGCTGGTCCCTCAAACTGCTCGAAAGAAAAAGGGAGAATCGAAGCGAATTTTGGTTGTGGGAGATTCCCAGGTGAGGTATTTAGACAGAACGTTTTGTGCCAGAGATAGGGGGAACAGATTAAGGGTTTGCTATCCGGAAGCTGGAATTGGTGATATTGTTGGAAACATGAATGCTATTATGACGGGAAATGGGAACAAACCCATTATTTGTATTAGTGCAGGGGGTAATGATGTTGGGCGAGTTAGGAGTGAGGAACTAATACAGAGATTCAGGACAGCCATTGAATTAGTTAGGAGCAAGGGAGGAATCCCGATCATATGTGGCATTCTTCCAAGAAAGGGAGAAGGAAATGAATGGATATCGAGGGCACTTGGTGTCAATTGCCGGCTGGAAAGATATTGCAAATCAAATGCAATATCTTTCATAGACAACTGGGAACACTTCTATGGAAGAAATGAAATGTATGCTCGTGATGGGGTGCATCTATCGAGAGCTGGGGTTGTTGCTGTTGCGAACTCGTTGGAAGAAGTGGTTAGAGGTGTTTGTTTGGGTTTAAACTGTTAGTAGATAGAGGTATGGGAATTGATTTGGAGGAAGGAGATAATAAAAGTATGTGTTTGTGGGAGAAAGGAATTGGCAAAATGATCAGGGAAAGAGAAGGGCCTCAAAATAACAATTCACTTAGGGTATATTACACTAACAGTAGAAGTCTAAGAAATAAAATTAACGAATTAAATGCTTTTGTCTGCACAGAAAAAATAGATATTATTGCACTTACCGAAACGTGGATGAATGTAGAAAATAGAGAACTATTAGCTGAATATCAAATAAATGGATTTAAACTATTTCACACAGATAGATAAATTAGACAAGGAGGGGGAGTAGCCATATATGTTAGGGACAATTTGAAATGTAGTCTCAAAGAGGGAATCAAAACTGAGCCACACACAGAAACTATTTGGATAGAATTATACGAAAAAGCAAATAATATTATAATAGGAGTTATATATAGGCCACCAAACTTAGACAGAATGGAAGCAAAGCATCTATGGGATGAAATATCTAGGGCATCTAGATCTAACAGTATTTACGCCATGGGAGACTTTAATTTTAGTGGAATAAACTGGTTGAACAAAACAGGGAATAGTGAAGCAGAAGATTTTCTAAATTAATTGACGATTGCAACATGGTTTTATAAATGGCCGTTCATGTTTAACAAATTTGTTATCTTTTTATTCTAGCATTGTTGAGGCAGTGTATAGTGGTAAGGATTGCGATGTTGTGTACCTTGACTTTAGCAAAGCTTTTGATACAGTGCCACATGAAAGACTGATTAAAAAGATAGAGTCTCATGGTATTGGGGGTGCTATATTAAGCTGGATTAGAGCATGGCTATACCAAAGGAAACAGAGAGTTAGTATAAATGGAGTGAAGTCAGAGTGGGAAAATGTTGTAAGTGGGGTGCCTCAGGGCTCTGTCCTGGGCCCTCTGTTGTTTATAATATATATAAATGATTTAGATTCAGGTTTGAGTAGCAACATTTGCAAATTTGCCGATGATACGAAAATCGGTAGGGAAATTAATTCGGAGGAGGACTCACTATCACTTCAAGTTGATCTAGATAGGGTTTTGAAATGGTCGAAGGATTGGCAGATGCAGTTTAATGCTGATAAATGTAAAGTTCTGAGGTTAGTCAGTCAGTCAGGTGCAGTCACAGTGAGAGGTTGTGTTAGCTGGAGCTCCGATTCTAATAACATTATTATTGCAATAATGGAAGGATTAGTAAAATATTTGGTGAGTCTGGTTGGAGCTCTGAGAGCAGAGATGGATTCCCTGCGGGAGGAGGTACGACGGCTACGACTTCGGGAGGAAACGAAGGAGGAGGCCAGTGTTGACGGGACGTCATTAAGAAGGACTGACGAGACCAGTATTAAGAAGTCCTCGTCTTGGCAAGCTGTGAAAGACAGGGGTCTTAAGAAGACCTTGGCAAAACCGACAACTAATAGCCTACACCTAAGGACTTTTAACGCATTTGACGTATTAGAGGACGAGTGCTGTGTTGAACCTGTTATTCAACGAGGTGGCAAAGTAAAAGTAACGAGGAGCATTGAAGCGCTGGTCCCTCAAACTGCTCGAAAGAAAAAGGGAGAATCGAAGCGAATTTTGGTTGTGGGAGATTCCCAGGTGAGGTATTTAGACAGAACGTTTTGTGCCAGAGATAGGGGGAACAGATTAAGGGTTTGCTATCCGGAAGCTGGAATTGGTGATATTGTTGGAAACATGAATGCTATTATGACGGGAAATGGGAACAAACCCATTATTTGTATTAGTGCAGGGGGTAATGATGTTGGGCGAGTTAGGAGTGAGGAACTAATACAGAGATTCAGGACAGCCATTGAATTAGTTAGGAGCAAGGGAGGAATCCCGATCATATGTGGCATTCTTCCAAGAAAGGGAGAAGGAAATGAATGGATATCGAGGGCACTTGGTGTCAATTGCCGGCTGGAAAGATATTGCAAATCAAATGCAATATCTTTCATAGACAACTGGGAACACTTCTATGGAAGAAATGAAATGTATGCTCGTGATGGGGTGCATCTATGGAGAGCTGGGGTTGTTGCTGTTGCGAACTCGTTGGAAGAAGTGGTTAGAGGTGTTTGTTTGGGTTTAAACTGTTAGTAGATAGAGGTATGGGAATTGATTTGGAGGAAGGAGATAATAAAAGTATGTGTTTGTGGGAGAAAGGAATTGGCAAAATGATCAGGGAAAGAGAAGGGCCTCAAAATAACAATTCACTTAGGGTATATTACACTAACAGTAGAAGTCTAAGAAATAAAATTAACGAATTAAATGCTTTTGTCTGCACAGAAAAAATAGATATTATTGCACTTACCGAAACGTGGATGAATGTAGAAAATAGAGAACTATTAGCTGAATATCAAATAAATGGATTTAAACTATTTCACACAGATAGATATATTAGACAAGGAGGGGGAGTAGCCATATATGTTAGGGACAATTTGAAATGTAGTCTCAAAGAGGGAATCAAAACTGAGCCACACACAGAAACTATTTGGATAGAATTATACGAAAAAGCAAATAATATTATAATAGGAGTTATATATAGGCCACCAAACTTAGACAGAATGGAAGCAAAGCATCTATGGGATGAAATATCTAGGGCATCTAGATCTAACAGTATTTACGCCATGGGAGACTTTAATTTTAGTGGAATAAACTGGTTGAACAAAACAGGGAATAGTGAAGCAGAAGATTTTCTAAATTAATTGACGATTGCAACATGGTTTTATAAATGGCCGTTCATGTTTAACAAATTTGTTATCTTTTTATTCTAGCATTGTTGAGGCAGTGTATAGTGGTAAGGATTGCGATGTTGTGTACCTTGACTTTAGCAAAGCTTTTGATACAGTGCCACATGAAAGACTGATTAAAAAGATAGAGTCTCATGGTATTGGGGGTGCTATATTAAGCTGGATTAGAGCATGGCTATACCAAAGGAAACAGAGAGTTAGTATAAATGGAGTCAAGTCAGAGTGGGAAAATGTTGTAAGTGGGGTGCCTCAGGGCTCTGTCCTGGGCCCTCTGTTGTTTATAATATATATAAATGATTTAGATTCAGGTTTGAGTAGCAACATTTGCAAATTTGCCGATGATACGAAAATCGGTAGGGAAATTAATTCGGAGGAGGACTCACTATCACTTCAAGTTGATCTAGATAGGGTTTTGAAATGGTCGAAGGATTGGCAGATGCAGTTTAATGCTGATAAATGTAAAGTTCTGAGGTTAGTCAGTCAGTCAGGTGCAGTCACAGTGAGAGGTTGTGTTAGCTGGAGCTCCGATTCTAATAACATTATTATTGCAATAATGGAAGGATTAGTAAAATATTTGGTGAGTCTGGTTGGAGCTCTGAGAGCAGAGATGGATTCCCTGCGGGAGGAGGTACGACGGCTACGACTTCGGGAGGAAACGAAGGAGGAGGCCAGTGTTGACGGGACGTCATTAAGAAGGACTGACGAGACCAGTATTAAGAAGTCCTCGTCTTGGCAAGCTGTGAAAGACAGGGGTCTTAAGAAGACCTTGGCAAAACCGACAACTAATAGCCTACACCTAAGGACTTTTAACGCATTTGACGTATTAGAGGACGAGTGCTGTGTTGAACCTGTTATTCAACGAGGTGGCAAAGACAAAGTAACGAGGAGCATTGAAGCGCAGGTCCCTCAAACTGCTCGAAAGAAAAAGGGAGAATCGAAGCGAATTTTGGTTGTGGGAGATTCCCAGGTGAGGTATTTAGACAGAACGTTTTGTGCCAGAGATAGGGGGAACAGATTAAGGGTTTGCTATCCGGAAGCTGGAATTGGTGATATTGTTGGAAACATGAATGCTATTATGACGGGAAATGGGAACAAACCCATTATTTGTATTAGTGCAGGGGGTAATGATGTTGGGCGAGTTAGGAGTGAGGAACTAATACAGAGATTCAGGACAGCCATTGAATTAGTTAGGAGCAAGGGAGGAATCCCGATCATATGTGGCATTCTTCCAAGAAAGGGAGAAGGAAATGAATGGATATCGAGGGCACTTGGCGTCAATTGCCGGCTGGAAAGATATTGCAAATCAAATGCAATATCTTTCATAGACAACTGGGAACACTTCTATGGAAGAAATGAAATGTATGCTCGTGATGGGGTGCATCTATCGAGAGCTGGGGTTGTTGCTGTTGCGAACTCGTTGGAAGAAGTGGTTAGAGGTGTTTGTTTGGGTTTAAACTGTTAGTAGATAGAGGTATGGGAATTGATTTGGAGGAAGGAGATAATAAAAGTATGTGTTTGTGGGAGAAAGGAATTGGCAAAATGATCAGGGAAAGAGAAGGGCCTCAAAATAACAATTCACTTAGGGTATATTACACTAACAGTAGAAGTCTAAGAAATAAAATTAACGAATTAAATGCTTTTGTCTGCACAGAAAAAATAGATATTATTGCACTTACCGAAACGTGGATGAATGTAGAAAATAGAGAACTATTAGCTGAATATCAAATAAATGGATTTAAACTATTTCACACAGATAGATATATTAGACAAGGAGGGGGAGTAGCCATATATGTTAGGGACAATTTGAAATGTAGTCTCAAAGAGGGAATCAAAACTGAGCCACACACAGAAACTATTTGGATAGAATTATACGAAAAATCAAATAATATTATAATAGGAGTTATATATAGGCCACCAAACTTAGACAGAATGGAAGCAAAGCATCTATGGGATGAAATATCTAGGGCATCTAGATCTAACAGTATTTACGCCATGGGAGACTTTAATTTTAGTGGAATAAACTGGTTGAACAAAACAGGGAATAGTGAAGCAGAAGATTTTCTAAATTAATTGACGATTGCAACATGGTTTTATAAATGGCCGTTCATGTTTAACAAATTTGTTATCTTTTTATTCTAGCATTGTTGAGGCAGTGTATAGTGGTAAGGATTGCGATGTTGTGTACCTTGACTTTAGCAAAGCTTTTGATACAGTGCCACATGAAAGACTGATTAAAAAGATAGAGTCTCATGGTATTGGGGGTGCTATATTAAGCTGGATTAGAGCATGGCTATACCAAAGGAAACAGAGAGTTAGTATAAATGGAGTCAAGTCAGAGTGGGAAAATGTTGTAAGTTGGGTGCCTCAGGGCTCTGTCCTGGGCCCTCTGTTGTTTATAATATATATAAATGATTTAGATTCAGGTTTGAGTAGCAACATTTGCAAATTTGCCGATGATACGAAAATCGGTAGGGAAATTAATTCGGAGGAGGACTCACTATCACTTCAAGTTGATCTAGATAGGGTTTTGAAATGGTCGAAGGATTGGCAGATGCAGTTTAATGCTGATAAATGTAAAGTTCTGAGGTTAGTCAGTCAGTCAGGTGCAGTCACAGTGAGAGGTTGTGTTAGCTGGAGCTCCGATTCTAATAACATTATTATTGCAATAATGGAAGGATTAGTAAAATATTTGGTGAGTCTGGTTGGAGCTCTGAGAGCAGAGATGGATTCCCTGCGGGAGGAGGTACGACGGCTACGACTTCGGGAGGAAACGAAGGAGGAGGCCAGTGTTGACGGGACGTCATTAAGAAGGACTGACGAGACCAGTATTAAGAAGTCCTCGTCTTGGCAAGCTGTGAAAGACAGGGGTCTTAAGAAGACCTTGGCAAAACCGACAACTAATAGCCTACACCTAAGGACTTTTAACGCATTTGACGTATTAGAGGACGAGTGCTGTGTTGAACCTGTTATTCAACGAGGTGGCAAAGACAAAGTAACGAGGAGCATTGAAGCTCAGGTCCCTCAAACTGCTCGAAAGAAAAAGGGAGAATCGAAGCGAATTTTGGTTGTGGGAGATTCCCAGGTGAGGTATTTAGACAGAACGTTTTGTGCCAGAGATAGGGGGAACAGATTAAGGGTTTGCTATCCGGAAGCTGGAATTGGTGATATTGTTGGAAACATGAATGCTATTATGACGGGAAATGGGAACAAACCCATTATTTGTATTAGTGCAGGGGGTAATGATGTTGGGCGAGTTAGGAGTGAGGAACTAATACAGAGATTCAGGACAGCCATTGAATTAGTTAGGAGCAAGGGAGGAATCCCGATCATATGTGGCATTCTTCCAAGAAAGGGAGAAGGAAATGAATGGATATCGAGGGCACTTGGCGTCAATTGCCGGCTGGAAAGATATTGCAAATCAAATGCAATATCTTTCATAGACAACTGGGAACACTTCTATGGAAGAAATGAAATGTATGCTCGTGATGGGGTGCATCTATCGAGAGCTGGGGTTGTTGCTGTTGCGAACTCGTTGGAAGAAGTGGTTAGAGGTGTTTGTTTGGGTTTAAACTGTTAGTAGATAGAGGTATGGGAATTGATTTGGAGGAAGGAGATAATAAAAGTATGTGTTTGTGGGAGAAAGGAATTGGCAAAATGATCAGGGAAAGAGAAGGGCCTCAAAATAACAATTCACTTAGGGTATATTACACTAACAGTAGAAGTCTAAGAAATAAAATTAACGAATTAAATGCTTTTGTCTGCACAGAAAAAATAGATATTATTGCACTTACCGAAACGTGGATGAATGTAGAAAATAGAGAACTATTAGCTGAATATCAAATAAATGGATTTAAACTATTTCACACAGATAGATATATTAGACAAGGAGGGGGAGTAGCCATATATGTTAGGGACAATTTGAAATGTAGTCTCAAAGAGGGAATCAAAACTGAGCCACACACAGAAACTATTTGGATAGAATTATACGAAAAAGCAAATAATATTATAATAGGAGTTATATATAGGCCACCAAACTTAGACAGAATGGAAGCAAAGCATCTATGGGATGAAATATCTAGGGCATCTAGATCTAACAGTATTTACGCCATGGGAGACTTTAATTTTAGTGGAATAAACTGGTTGAACAAAACAGGGAATAGTGAAGCAGAAGATTTTCTAAATTAATTGACGATTGCTTTCTTACGCAACACATTAAGGAACCAACACGGGAAAATAATATTTTAGATTTAGTGTTAACTAACAGGGAAACACAAATTAATGACATCGATATAGGGAGTGAGCTAGGGAACAGTGATCACAAAGAAATCAGATTTAGCATAGAATGGAATAGACCTGTAGGAGAAAATTCTGTTAAAGTGCCAGATTTTCGAAAAGCTGATTTTAATAGCCTAAGAAATTCTTTGGGTCAAATTGATTGGAAAGTCTTGGGTATGGGGTGGGGGCCGGTCTTGGAGCGAGACATGAACCCAGCGATAGGTGACGTAAATGGGGATTTCGATGTGGATTCAATATATAACTTATTTAAGAATATTCTAAACAAAGCACAGGAACGTAGTATACCATACAAATTGAATAGATCGAATACTAATGACCCCAAGTGGATAACAAAGAATTTGAAGAACCTTATAGGTAAAAAGAGAGCTTGGTACAAAAGGATTAAAAATGGGGAGGTCACTTTAGAACAGGAATTCGTACAACTGGTTAGAAATGTTAAAAAAGAGATAAGGAAAGCAAAAAGAAACTATGAAGTTCGCATAGCAGGGCAAGCAAAGACAAATCCTAAAGGGGTTTTTCAGTTATATCGTACTAAGACTAGGGAAAGGATAGGTCCATTAAAAACTGAGACAGGTCAAATAGCAGATAGTGATGAAGAGATGAGTAGTATTTTTAATAAATATTTTATATCTGTATTTACTAAAGAGGAACTTAACAATATGCCTTCAGCCGAACAAGTCTATGTGGGTGGGGACGAGGACAGGTTGACGAGTTTAGCAGTTACCAGGGAGGATGTTCTTAAACAAATAGTAAAACTCAAACCAAACAAATCCCCAGGGCCGGATGAAGTGTTTGCCAGGGTGCTTAAAGAATGCAAAGAGGAGCTTTGTGACCCACTGTCAACCATATTTAATAAATCAATAGAGTCAGGCAGAGTGCCAGAGTTTTGGAAAGTTGCTAATGTGATACCAGTTTTTAAGAAAGGAGATAGATCACTTGCGTCTAACTATCGACCAATTAGCCTAACGTCTATTGTGGGAAAGTTACTCGAATCTATAATAGCAAATAAAATTCGTCTTCATCTTGAAAAACATAAATTAATAATTGAGTCGCAACATGGTTTTTTTAAATGGCCGTTCATGTTTAACAAATTTGTTATCTTTTTATTCTAGCATTGTTGAGGCAGTTGATAGTGGTAAGGATTGTGATGTTGTGTACCTTGACTTTAGCAAAGCTTTTGATACAGTGCCACATGGAAGACTGATTAAAAAGATAGAGGCTCTTGGTATTGGGGGTGCTATATTAAACTGGATTAGGGCATGGCTATACCAAAGGAAACAGAGAGTTAGTATAAATGGAGTCAAGTCAGAGTGGGAAAATGTTGTAAGTTGAGTGCCTCAAGGCTCTGTCGTGGGACCTCTGTTGTTTATAATATATATAAATGATTTAGATTCAGGTTTGAGTAGCAACATTTGCAAATTTGCCGATGATACGAAAATCGGTAGGGAAATTAATTCGGAGGAGGACTCACTATCACTTCAAGTTGATCTAGATAGGGTTTTGAAATGGTCAAAGGATTGGCAGATGCAGTTTAATGCTGATAAATGTAAAGTTCTGAGGTTAGGTAATGATGATAGAGTTACAAGATACGAGCTAGATGGTGTTGAGATTGCGAAGTCGGTTTGCGAAAGCTGCCTCGTATGGGCCAATAGGCCTTCTGCAGTTGCCTTTGTTCTTATGTTCTCTTACGCTTTCCCCTGCTCTTCCCCTTCCTTCTCTTACCCCTCCCCGTGCTCTGCCCCTTCCTTCTCTTACCCTTCCCCCTGCTCTTCACCTTCCTTCTCTTACCCCTCCCCCTGCTCTTCCCCTTCCTTCTCTTACCCCTTCCCCTGCTCTTCCCCTTCCTCCTCATCCCCCCGTTCTCTTCCCTCTACCCACTCCCCCTCCTTCTCGTCCCCCTTTTCTTACTTCTCTCCTCTTCCCCCTCCCCCCTCTTACCTGTACTACTCCTACCACTGCTATTCTTCCCCCTCCACTTCTCCTCCTTATCTAATTCCCCCCCAGACGTCCTGCTCCTTCCCCCCTCCTCCTTTCCTCTCCCCCTTCTTCCTCCTTCCTCTTAGACCTACTCCTTCCTCTTTTTCATCCTCCTTCCTCCTCTGCCTCGACCTCCTCCTCCTCCTTGATCTCCTCCTTCCTCCTCGATCTCCTCCTTCCTCCTCGACCTCATCCTTCTACCTTGAATTTTTCCTCCTTCCTCCTTGACCTCTTTCTCCTCGATCTCCTCCTCCGCAACCTTCCTACCTTACCAGCTCTTCCTTCCTCTTCGACCTCCTACTCCTCCTTTCTTCTTGCTCTCCTCCTTATCCTCCTCTTTAACATCCTCCTCCTCCTTCCTTTTCACCTTCCTCCTCGCCCTCTTCCTCCTTCCTCCTCGCCCTCCTCCGCCTCCTTCCTCCTCGCTCTCCTCCTCGCAATCTTTCTCCTTCCTCTCCTCCTCCTCCTTCCTCCTCACTCTCCTTCTCCTCCTTCTTCCTCCTCGCTCTCCTTCTCCTCGCTCTCCTCCTCCTCCTTCCTCCCCGCCCTCCTCCTCGCCCTCCTGCTCCTCACTCTCTTCCTTGCCCTCCTCCTTCCTCACTCTCCTCCATTTTTTCACCATGCCGGTCTATAGCCCGTGTTTTTTTCGATACCCCAGTGGTCCATGCACAGGCCCGTTCAAGGGGATTAAATAGCCGGTCATTGGCCCCAAGGTTTTCTCAAATTTTCTTTCATAGCCGGTCTTTGGCCCCATGTTTTTTCGTTACCCCGCTGACCCATGCACGGGCATTGCTAATTGTCAATGACGTCATCAACTTACATGGGGATTAAAAGGCCGGCTCCAGGCCCCATCATATTTCGTTACCTCAGCGACCCCGCACAGGCATTGCTAATAGTCACCCCTTATTCTTCTTCCCTGAATAAGTCCGTTTTCTGTTATAGTGTGTTTATCCCATTTTTAATGTTTATAGCAAAGGGGGATTCAAATGCTGCCTTCTGTCAAGCCTAATGTGCAATGGCGTTAATCATTATAAGCTCGTTTTTTTCTCAATAAGGTATTGCCGTACTGTTTCCTATTGTCTAAGATTACATAATAATAACATAAGAAATGAGTTCAAACCCTGTTACAGAACCAGTATTTACCCCAGGTCTTTTTCCGAAATCTAAAACTTATTCCAATTTATGTCCATTGTTTCATGTTCTGTCTAGTGTTGATAATTTTAATAGTCTATTAATATTCTCCTTTATCATGTCCATTCATTCACAGCTCTATCATGTCACCTCTATTTCTTTGCCTTTCTAGAGAATGAAATTTAAGCTTTGTCAATCTTTCTTCAGAGATTGCTTATTGAGCATAGGGCAAAATAAAAATGAAAACTTACTATCTTTCATTTGTATGAAAACAGTCCCCTGCCAGGCGTGGTGACTTCAGTGCGATTTCAGTACTAATCCAATATTACTGTATAAACTAACAGTCCCCTGCCAGGCATGGTGACTTTAATGCGATTTCAGTAGTAATCCAATATTACTGCATAAACGCATAAATATATATATATTTATTTATATATATATATATATATATATATATATATATATATATATATATATATATATATTTATATATGTATATATATATATATATATATATATATATATATATATATATATATATATATATATATATATATATATATATATATATGCAGAATAACCACATATGAAAAATAGAAAATGCTTAACGCGTTTTCGGCTAATTCGCCTTCATCAGAGCAAAGTAGAATGAGGATAAGATTGCTGATCAGACCTTTATATCCGCCTGGGCAGATCACCTGACCACCAAAAATAAGTGGAGGAAAGGAATTATAAGAAAGAAGGTAATTGCAGAAGGCCTATTGGCCCATACAAGGCAGCTCCTATTAATATCTACAAGTGCCATACGTGTTTAAATGATTGCTATTGAGCAATCATTTGCTTTTTCATATGTGGTTATTCTGCATACTTGGATCAGTGTTTTTGTGATCATTGTTGCATATATATATATATATATATATATATATATATATATATATATATATATATATATATATATATATATATATATATATATATATTAGTATATTTTGGTAGCAGTCTTTCCTGTAGACATATATTATTAAATATGACCGAAAAAGTAAGATTAATAATTCTAACACGAATTTTCTCAATCTTTCGTACATTTCGTTTCACTGTTGGAGGTAAATCAAAAATCAATTCTCCAAAATTAATTTTTATTTCTAGTCTGACGCGACACGAGCGCGTTTCGTAAAACTTATTACATTTTCAAAGACTTTAGTTCACAAATACACAACTGAATAGAACTTACGCATCTCCGATTTTATATCTACATTTGAGTGAGGTGGAAGGGGTGATGTGGCATTAACACAAGACAGAACAAGATGTGGTATTAATAGGGTATTAATTTCATCAACACAAGACAGAACAAGAGTATTAATAGGGTATTAATTTCATCAACACAAGACAGAACACGAAACAATGGATATTGAATAGAAGAGTTTGTAGAAAGCCTATTGGTCCATATTTCTTGATGCTTCTATATAGGAGTGGAGTCTTGAGGTGGGTAGAATATAGTTGTGCAATAATTGGCTGTTGATTGCTGGTGTTGACTTCTTGATGTGTAGTGCCTCGCAAACGTCAAGCCGCCTGCTATCGCTGTATCTATCGATGATTTCTGTGTTGTTTACTAGGATTTCTCTGGCGATGGTTTGGTTGTGGGAAGAGATTATATGTTCCTTAATGGAGCCCTGTTGCTTATGCATCGTTAAACGCCTAGAAAGAGATGTTGTTGTCTTGCCTATATACTGGGTTTTTTGGAGCTTACAGTCCCCAAGAGGGCATTTAAAGGCATAGACGACGTTAGTCTCTTTTAAAGCGTTCTGTTGTGTCTGGAGAGTTTCTCATGAGTAGGCTGGCCGTTTTTCTGGTTTTATAGTAAATCGTCAGTTGTATCCTCTGATTTTTGTCTGTAGGGATAACGTTTCTATTAACAATATCTTTCAGGACCCTTTCCTCCGTTTTATGAGCTGTGGAAAAGAAGTTCCTGTAAAATAGTCTAATAGGGGGTATAGGTGTTGTGTTAGTTGTCTCTTCAGAGGTTGCATGGCTTTTCACTTTCCTTCTTATGATGTCTTCGACGAAACCATTGGAGAAGCCGTTATTGACTAGGACCTGCCTTACCCTACAGAGTTCTTCGTCGACTTGCTTCCATTCTGAGCTGTGGCTGAGAGCACGGTCGACATATGCGTTAACAACACTCCTCTTGTACCTGTCTGGTCAGTCGCTGTTGGCATTTAGGCACATTCCTATGTTTGTTTCCTTAGTGTAGACTGCAGTGTGGAAACCTCCGCCCTTTTCCATGACTGTTACATCTAGAAAGGGCAGCTTCCCATCCTTTTCCATCTCGTAAGTGAAACGCAGCACGGAACTCTGCTCAAATGCCTCCTTCAGCTCCTGCAGATGTCTGACATCAGGTACCTGTGTAAAAATGTCGTCAACATACCTGCAGTATATGGCCGGTTTCAAGTTCATGTCGACTAAGACTTTTTGCTCGATGGTACCCATGTAGAAGTTTGCAAACAGGACACCTAGGGGAGAACCCATGGCGACTCCATCTACTTGCTTATACATGTGCCCATCCGGGCTCAAGAAGGGTGCCTCTTTAGTACAAGCTTGGAGTAGTTTCCTCAGAATATTTTCTGGTATGTCAAGAGGAGTACAGGCTGGATCACGATACACTCTGTCGGCTATCATTCCGATTGTCTCGTCCACAGGTACGTTGGTAAACAGCGATTCTACGTCCAACAAGGCTCTTATCCCTGTGGCCCGTGTGCCCCGCAGTAAGTCAACAAATTCCTTTGGAGACTTCAGGCTGAAGGCGCAAGGAACATAAGGAGTCAGCAGGCCGTTGAGTCGCTTCGCCAGTCTGTACGTGGGTGTGGGTATCTGGCTAATGATTGGCCGAAGTGGGTTTCCAGGCTTGTGCGTTTTGACATTTCCATACGCATATCCAGGTTTATATTCCCCAATGATCTTTGGCAGGTGGAGTCCGGATTTCTTGGCGTTCACAGTTTCGATCAGTTTGTTGACCTTTGCTTTTAATTCGGCTGTAGTGTCCTTCGTTACCCTTTGGAACTTAGTTTGGTCAGAGAGTATGATGTTCATTTTCGCCAGATATTCGTCTTTTTTAAGAATGACATATATTGGCGACTTGTCACCTCTCCTGACAACTATCTCCTTGTTCTCACGAAGGCTTTTAGCTGCCGCTTTAAGCTCGGGGGACAGTATGGTGCTTCTGTAGTTGCCTCGATTCTTTCCTCCTTCTGCAATAAGTTCTGCTTGTAAGGTATCTTTGGTAGTGACCTTCTTTTGTGTCTCGAGGTCGAATATGTCGTCCAACAGAATTTCCAACTCTACTTTCCGGACCATCTCACTCGGTCTGGACATAACATGACAGTTTATGCCCAGATTTAGGAGAGTGACTTGGTCCTCAGTGAGGTTAATTCCTGCAAGGTTCAGGAAGCCATCTCAGCACTGAAACAAGGATTATCAAGAAACTAACAACATTATATGGAGGACCTACGGCAATTCCACGACCAAGAGATGGCTTCCTGTTAGATGGTTTGCATAAATATATATGGGTGGCCTGATTGGAGAGGATGTGACAAGGAAGGTATTAATAAGACATTAAAAACAATGGACATATGTTAGATGAATAGTTTAGCACTAATAATGTTGAAATATTAATGGAAAACGAATGTGTTTTATATTGAGCTCATCAGAAGTCATATGTACCTTTTTTATATGTGAAATTCTGACTTTTGGGGAGTTGGTTAAACTCAGCATATTATAATTAATGTCCTAAATATACCCAGAAAAATATCATGCAAATTGTGTATTGTTTGACCTAGTTGGTTGTGTTTGTATTTGTACATATATTGCACAATTAATATACTTGTGTATTAATTGTGCAGATTATGTATTTTGCATACGTTGTATGATTATTGCAATTATCTATTGATTATATTTCTATAAATTGTGTATTGTTTTGTGCAAGTTGTATGTATTAATTGTATATGTATTTGTATGTGCATTTGTGGAAATTGTGTAGTTGTGTATTTAATGAATATGCGCTAGTTATGTATTGTTCATATTTTGGTAAGTTGTGTATTGATTATATTTTTGAGCAAATTGTGTAAAGTTGTAATTGTATTTGTGTAAATCGTGTATTTATGCTAGTTGTGTATTTTCAAATTTGGGGTAGTTATGTATTGTACGTATTTGTGCTAGATATGTATTTGTGCAAGTTGTGTACTAATTATGAAAGATGTGTAATATATGTGAAAGTTGTGTATTAATTGCGCATGTTGTGTAATTGCATATGGACGAATTGTTTATTTATGCCTTTGTTTATTGATTGTCATTGCGCAAGTCGAGAAATTATATAGCAAGTTTTCTTGTATTAATTGTGCAAAGATGTACAATAATTACACAAATTGTGTAATAATTGTCCATGTTTTATAATAATTTTTGTGCTAATAGTGCATTTATGCAAGTTGTGTTTTTAATTTGTTGAAGTGGAACTGGTGCAACTTTATTTTTGTGTGCAAATTGTGTATTTTGTGTAAGCTCTGTAATCTGAAAAAATAGACCTTAAAGGTGTAAGTGTATTTTGGTTTATGAGACAATGTATGAGTATTTTGTGAAAATTATGTATGTGGAATTGTGTAATTTTAGTGAAAGCGCATTTTTGATTGTCTAAATGCATAAGCATTTTGATATATTTGTGCAAATACCATACTTTGTGTAAATGTCATACTCTGAGTGTACATGCAATATTGTGTAAATGGTATATTTTTGTGTGCAACTGACATATTTCGTATGTAAATGTTATATTTTGTGTGATGGTATATTTTGAGTGTAAATAATATATTTTGTGCATAAATGGCATATTTGGCGTGTAACTGCTGTATTTTCTGTGTATGGCATAAATCACATCTGATTAATGGGGGAAATGGTGGCAAAAAATTAGGCTATTCACTATGACTGTATGGGTTGTGGAGTATGTGTAGGTATGTATAACTGAAAACTCACACCCCAGAAGTGACTCGAACCCATACTCCCACAACTGGTATGTACAGGGACGCCTTAATCCGCTTGACCATCACGACCGGACATAAGGAAGTGATAGCCGAGGCTATATGAACCACTTCCCCGCCGGCACTCGGATGGTAATCTTGGGCATAGCATTTTATCAAATCACCTCATTCTTTGGGGCACACGTGAGGAACACAAATGCAAACAAGCCTGAATGGTCCCCAGGACTATATACAACTGAAAACTCACACCCCAGAAGTGACTCGAACCCATACTCCCACAACTGGTATGTACAGGGACGCCTTAATCTGCTTGACCATCACGACCGGACATAAGGAAGTGATAGCCGAGGCTATATGAACCACTTCCCCGCCGGCACTCGGATGGTAATCTTGGGCATAGCATTTTATCAAATCACCTCATTCTTTGGGGCACACATGAGGAACACAAATGCAAACAAGCCTGAATGGTCCCCAGGACTATATACAACTGAAAACTCACACCCCAGAAGTGACTCGAACCCATACTCCCACAACTGGTATGTACAGGGACGCCTTAATCCGCTTGACCATCACGACCGGACATAAGGAAGTGATAGCCGAGGCTATATGAACCACTTCCCCGCCGGCACTCGGATGGTAATCTTGGGCATAGCATTTTATCAAATCACCTCATTCTTTGGGGCACACGTGAGGAACACAAATGCAAACAAGCCTGAATGGTCCCCAGGACTATATACAACTGAAAACTCACACCCCAGAAGTGACTCGAACCCATACTCCCACAACTGGTATGTACAGGGACGCCTTAATCCGCTTGACCATCACGACCGGACATAAGGAAGTGATAGCCGAGGCTATATGAACCACTTCCCCGCCGGCACTCGGATGGTAATCTTGGGCATAGCATTTTATCAAATCACCTCATTCTTTGGGGCACACGTGAGGAACACAAATGCAAACAAGCCTGAATGGTCCCCAGGACTATATACAACTGAAAACTCACACCCCAGAAGTGACTCAAACCCATACTCCCACAACTGGTATGTACAGGGACGCCTTAATCCGCTTGACCATCATGACCGGACATAAGGAAGTGATAGCCGAGGCTATATGAAACCACTTCCCCGCCGGCACTCGGATGGTAATCTTGGGCATAGCATTTTATCAAATCACCTCATTCTTTGGGGCACACGTGAGGAACACAAATGCAAACAAGCCTGAATGGTCCCCAGGACTATATACAACTGAAAACTCACACCCCAGAAGTGACTCGAACCCATACTCCCACAACTGGTATGTACAGGGACGCCTTAATCCGCTTGACCATCACGACCGGACATAAGGAAGTGATAGCCGAGGCTATATGAACCACTTCCCCGCCGGCACTCGGATGGTAATCTTGGGCATAGCATTTTATCAAATCACCTCATTCTTTGGGGCACACGTGAGGAACACAAATGCAAACAAGCCTGAATGGTCCCCAGGACTATATACAACTGAAAACTCACACCCCAGAAGTGACTCGAACCCATACTCCCACAACTGGTATGTACAGGGACGCCTTAATCCGCTTGACCATCACGACCGGACATAAGGAAGTGATAGCCGAGGCTATATGAACCACTTCCCCGCCGGCACTCGGATGGTAATCTTGGGCATAGCATTTTATCAAATCACCTCATTCTTTGGGGCACACGTGAGGAACACAAATGCAAACGAGCCTGAATGGTCCCCAGGACTATATACAACTGAAAACTCACACCCCAGAAGTGACTCGAACCCATACTCCCACAACTGGTATGTACAGGGACGCCTTAATCCGCTTGACCATCACGACCGGACATAAGGAAGTGATAGCCGAGGCTATATGAACCACTTCCCCGCCGGCACTCGGATGGTAATCTTGGGCATAGCATTTTATCAAATCACCTCATTCTTTGGGGCACACGTGAGGAACACAAATGCAAACAAGCCTGAATGGTCCCCAGGACTATATACAACTGAAAACTCACACCCCAGAAGTGACTCGAACCCATACTCCCACAACTGGTATGTACAGGGACGCCTTAATCCTATGCCCAAGATTACCATCCGAGTGCCGGCGGGGAAGTGGTTCATATAGCCTCGGCTATCACTTCCTTATGTCCGGTCGTGATGGTCAAGCGGATTAAGGCGTCCCTGTACATACCAGTTGTGGGAGTATGGGTTCGAGTCACTTCTGGGGTGTGAGTTTTCAGTTGTATATAGTCCTGGGGACCATTCAGGCTTGTTTGCATTTGTGTTCCTCACGTGTGCCCCAAAGAATGAGGTGATTTGATAAAATGCTATGCCCAAGATTACCATCCGAGTGCCGGCGGGGAAGTGGTTCATATAGCCTCGGCTATCACTTCCTTATGTCCGGTCGTGATGGTCAAGCGGATTAAGGCGTCCCTGTACATACCAGTTGTGGGAGTATGGGTTCGAGTCACTTCTGGGGTGTGAGTTTTCAGTTGTATATAGTCCTGGGGACCATTCAGGCTTGTTTGCATTTGTGTTCCTCACGTGTGCCCCAAAGAATGAGGTGATTTGATAAAATGCTATGCCCAAGATTACCATCCGAGTGCCGGCGGGGAAGTGGTTCATATAGCCTCGGCTATCACTTCCTTATGTCCGGTCGTGATGGTCAAGCGGATTAAGGCGTCCCTGTACATACCAGTTGTGGGAGTATGGGTTCGAGTCACTTCTGGGGTGTGAGTTTTCAGTTGTATATAGTCCTGGGGACCATTCAGGCTTGTTTGCATTTGTGTTCCTCACGTGTGCCCCAAAGAATGAGGTGATTTGATAAAATGCTATGCCCAAGATTACCATCCGAGTGCCGGCGGGGAAGTGGTTCATATAGCCTCGGCTATCACTTCCTTATGTCCGGTCGTGATGGTCAAGCGGATTAAGGCGTCCCTGTACATACCAGTTGTGGGAGTATGGGTTCGAGTCACTTCTGGGGTGTGAGTTTTCAGTTGTATATAGTCCTGGGGACCATTCAGGCTTGTTTGCATTTGTGTTCCTCACGTGTGCCCCAAAGAATGAGGTGATTTGATAAAATGCTATGCCCAAGATTACCATCCGAGTGCCGGCGGGGAAGTGGTTCATATAGCCTCGGCTATCACTTCCCTATGTCCGGTCGTGATGGTCAAGCGGATTAAGGTGTCCCTGTACATACCAGTTGTGGGAGTATGGGTTCGAGTCACTTCTGGGGTGTGAGTTTTCAGTTGTATATAGTCCTGGGGACCATTCAGGCTTGTTTGCATTTGTGTTCCTCACGTGTGCCCCAAAGAATGAGGTGATTTGATAAAATGCTATGCCCAAGATTACCATCCGAGTGCCGGCGGGGAAGTGGTTCATATAGCCTCGGCTATCACTTCCTTATGTCCGGTCGTGATGGTCAAGCGGATTAAGGCGTCCCTGTACATACCAGTTGTGGGAGTATGGGTTCGAGTCACTTCTGGGGTGTGAGTTTTCAGTTGTATATAGTCCTGGGGACCATTCAGGCTTGTTTGCACACGTAGGTATGTATGCATGTATTTGCGAGTGTTGGTTTAGAAACTAGGATTTTTTATTTTTGAGGTGTAGAAATGATTAGGCTATGAATATAGTGACTAGCATCCAGCTCAGTTGCTAGATGGATGAATTGAGGTGCGACATTTGGATAGCTATTTGATGGATGTGAGGACAGTTGACTAGCCTATCAACACAGCTAATAATCCGCTGTGCTGCAAGATGTGTGGTAGCTACTTGTGGATTACAGTACGATATCTAGCTATAGGGTTTCATAATTGCTGTTGTGTATAAAAGTAGAATGAGAGCTATTTATAATAACTATTATTGTAAACTAATACCTTAAGTGGGATCCCTTGGTTGTTTTAAGCATAGGGTGGACATGAATATGAATGAGATTGGGTGGAGATATATAGGAGCCTCGTATGGGCCAATAGGGCTTCTGCAGTTACCTTTATTCTTATGTTCAGCTCACCTACAATGCTGCCAGATGTACGATTCTACTTAAAATTGCGGTATGACATTTGGGTTGCTGTTATACTTTTGCACTTATCACCGAATAATGATTACAGTTGTGGATAATTAAAATGTATATTCTTAAACCTCTGATTAGGTTAGGTGGGGATGGATTGTCTAGTCATTTTTGAATAATAATATCAAATTCACATGCCAGTAGGACGCTAAGGTTGCATTGGTTATCTGGTGACATCATACATAGTTGACCAGTCAGGTGCTGTGATACCTTGATACTTATATGCTAATGGCCATCAATACCTTATCCCTATATCCGAGGTCGCTTTTTGTGATGTCACTAAAAAACAACAACAACTGGTCTGTAGCATGTATTTGTTTGCTATATATAATAAGTTAGGTTAGGATGGTTTGATCGGGTTTACGAATAACGGAAAATATAAGCAATGAGCGAAAATACGAGCTATTGTAGCTGAATATCAACTTTGATGAAGCACAGAGTACAGTTGAGGTATTAAGCCAGATTAAGAGTTCACACTTATGTGTGAACCTCCTGGGATCCGCATTTAGCCCGTTGACGCCTCGCGCCACATTAGGGATGATGACGTCAGAAAAGCAGGTAACTGCAGAAGGCCTTGCTTTTACAGAATGAGTATTTTTGATCTGTTATATGCTACAGTAATGTGTGGGAGGTATGTTTTGGGCAAATGTGAGATGCGCATATATATATATATATATATATATATATATATATATATATATATATATATATATATATATATATATATATATATATATATATATATATATATATATATATATATATATATATATATATATATATATATATATATATATATATATATATATATATATATATATATATATATATATATATATATATATGTGTATATCACGAAAATAAACACGTGATTAAGAATGTGACAATGTCAGACCACGGAGGAAACCTCCGTGGTCTGACATTGTCATATATATATATATATATATATATATATAACTGAAAACTCACACCCCAGAAGTGACTCGAACCCATACTCCCAGAAGCAACGCAACTGGTATGTACAAGACGCCTTAATCCACTTGACCATCACGACCGGACAAAATGAGGTGATAGCCGAGGCTATTTGAACCACCCCACCGCCGGCACTCGGATAGTAATCTTGGGCATAGCATTTTACCAAATCATCTCATTCTTTAGGGCACACGTGAGGAACACAAATGCGAACAAGCCTGAATGGTCCCCAGGACAATATGCAACTGAAAACTCACACCCCAGAAGTGACTCGAACCCATACTCCCAGAAGCAACGCAACTGGTATGTACAAGACGCCTTAATCCACTTGACCATCACGACCGGACAAAATGAGGTGATAGCCGAGGCTATTTGAACCACCCCACCGCCGGCACTCGGATAGTAATCTTGGGCATAGCATTTTACCAAATCACCTCATTCTTTGGGGCACACGTGAGGAACACAAATGCGAACAAGCCTGAATGGTCCCCAGGACAATATGCAACTGAAAACTCACACCCCAGAAGTGACTCGAACCCATACTCCCAGAAGCAACGCAACTGGTATGTACAAGACGCCTTAATCCACTTGACCATCACGACCGGACAAAATGAGGTGATAGCCGAGGCTATTTGAACCACCCCACCGCCGGCACTCGGATAGTAATCTTGGGCATAGCATAGCAACTGAGTTTTCAGTTGCATATTGTCCTGGGGACCATTCAGGCTTGTTCGCATTTGTGTTCCTCACGTGTGCCCCAAAGAATGAGGTGATTTGGTAAAATGCTATGCCCAAGATTACTATTGGTTATGGTTTGGTTATGGGAAGGGACGTTATCCCTACAGACAAAAATCAGAGGATACAACTGACGATTTACTATAAAACCAGAAAAACGGCCAGCCTACTCATGAGAAACTCTCCAGACACAAAACAGAACGCTTTAAAAGAGACTAACGTCGTCTATGCCTTCAAATGCCCACTTGGGGACTGTAAGCTCCAAAAAAACCAGTATATAGGCAAGACAACAACATCTCTTTCTAGGCGTTTAACGATGCATAAGCAACAGGGCTCCATTAAGGAACATATAATCTCTTCCCATAACCAAACCATTGCCAGAGAAATCCTAGTAAACAACACAGAAATCATCGATAGATACAGCGATAGCAGGCGGCTTGACGTTTGCGAGGCACTACACATCAAGAAGTCAACACCAGCAATCAACAGCCAATTATTGCACAACTATATTCTACCCACCTCAAGACTCCGCTCCAATATAGAAGCATCAAGAAATATGGACCAATAGGCTTTCTACAAACACTTCTATTCAATACCCATTGTTTCTGTTCTGTCTTGTGTTGATACTTTTAATACCCTATTAATATCCCCTCCTGTTCTGTCTTGTGTTAATGCCACATCACCCTTCCCACCTCACTCAAATGTAGATATAATATCAGAGAGACGTAAGTTCTAATCAGTTGTGTATTTGTGAAGTCTTTGAAAATGTAATAAGTTTTACGAAACGCGCCCGTGTCGCGTCAGACTAGAAATAAAAATGAATTTTGGAGAAGTGATTTTTGATTTACCTCCAACAGTGAAGCGTAATGTACGAAAGATTGAGAAAATTCGTGTTAGAATTATTAATCTTACTTTTTCGGTCATATTTAATAATATATGTCTACAGGAAAGACTGCTACCAAAATATACTAATATTAAAGTGCACGACCCAGCAGCAAGGAATCAAGCCTTCACGATAAAATATCGCCAGGATCTGATTCGTGATCAGATATACAAGGCAGAGAATGAAATCAAAGACAACAAAACGCAACTACTTCATGCTACAAACGAGTGGAGAAATAGCAACATCGACCATAGTATCCGTACCCGCATTGAACAACACCTCGACATCCTCACAGACCAACATCACCTCAGCACTGAAACAAGGATTATCAAGAAACTAACAACATTATATGGAGGACCTATGGCAATTCCACGACCAAGAGATGGCTTCCTGAACCTTGCAGGAATTAACCTCACTGAGGACCAAGTCACTCTCCTAAATCTGGGCATAAACTGTCATGTTATGTCCAGACCGAGTGAAATGGCCCGGAAAGTAGAGTTGGAAATTCTGTTGGACGACATATTCGACCTCGAGACACAAAAGAAGGTCACTACCAAAGATACCTTACAAGCAGAACTTATTGCAGAAGGAGGAAAGGATCGAGGCAACTACAGAAGCACCATACTGTCCCCCGAGCTTAAAGCGGCAGCTAAAAGCCTTCGTGAGAACAAGGAGATAATTGTCAGGAGAGGTGACAAGTCGCCAATATATGTCATTCTTAAAAAAGACGAATATCTGGCGAAAATGAACATCATACTCTCTGACCAAACTAAGTTCCAAAGGGTAACGAAGGACACTACAGCCGAATTAAAAGCAAAGGTCAACAAACTGATCGAAACTGTGAACGCCAAGAAATCCGGACTTCACCTGCCACAGATCATTGGGGAATATAAACCTGGATATGCGTATGGAAATGTCAAGACGCACAAGCCTGGAAACCCACTTCGGCCAATCATTAGCCAGATACCCACACCCACGTACAGACTGGCGAAGCGACTCAACGGCCTGCTGACTCCTTATGTTCCTTGCGCCTTCAGCCTGAAGTCTCCAAAGGAATTTGTGGACTTACTGCGGGGCACACGGGCCACAGGGATAAGAGCCTCGTTGGACGTAGAATCGCTGTTTACCAACGTACCTGTGGACGAGACAATCGGAATGATAGCCGACAGAGTGTATCGTGATCCAGCCTGTACTCCTCTTGACATGCCAGAAAGTATTCTGAGGAAACTACTCCAAGCTTGTACTAAAGAGGCACCTTTCTTGAGCCCGGATGGGCACATGTATAAGCAAGTAGATGGGGTCGCCATGGGTTCTCCCCTAGGTGTCCCGTTTGCAAACTTCTACATGGGTACCATCGAGCAAAAAGTCTTAGTCGACATGAACTTGAAACCAGCCATATACTGCAGGTATGTTGACGACATTTTTACACAGGTACCTGATGTCAGACATCTGCAGGAGCTGAAGGAGGCATTTGAGCAGAGTTCCGTGCTGCGTTTCACTTACGAGACGGAAAAGGATGGGAAGCTGCCTTTTCTAGATGTAACAGTCATGGAAAAGGGCGGAGGTTTCCACACTGCAGTCTACACTAAGGAAACAAACATAGGAATGTGCCTAAATGCCAACAGCGACTGCCCCGACAGGTACAAGAGGAGTGTTGTTAACGCATACGTCGACCGTGCTCTCAGCCACAGCTCAGAATGGAAGCAAGTCGACGAAGAACTCTGTAGGGTAAGGCAGGTCCTAGTCAATAACGGCTTCTCCAATGGTTTCATCGAAGACATCATAAGAAGGAAAGTGAAAAGCCATGCAACCTCTGAAGAGACAACTAACACAACACCTATACCCCCTATTAGACTATTTTACAGGAACTTCTTTTCCACAGCTCATAAAACGGAGGAAAGGGTCCTGAAAGATATTGTTAATAGAAACGTTATCCCTACAGACAAAAATCAGAGGATACAACTGACGATTTACTATAAAACCAGAAAAACGGCCAGCCTACTCATGAGAAACTCTCCAGACACAAAACAGAACGCTTTAAAAGAGACTAAAGTCGTCTATGCCTTCAAATGCCCACTTGGGGACTGTAAGCTCCAAAAAACCCAGTATATAGGCAAGACAACAACATCTCTTTCTAGGCGTTTAACGATGCATAAGCAACAGGGCTCCATTAAGGAACATATAATCTCTTCCCATAACCAAACCATCGCCAGAGAAATCCTAGTAAACAACACAGAAATCATCGATAGATACAGCGATAGCAGGCGGCTTGACGTTTGCGAGGCACTACACATCAAGAAGTCAACACCAGCAATCAACAGCCAATTATTGCACAACTATATTCTACCCACCTCAAGACTCCGCTCCAATATAGAAGCATCAAGAAATATGGACCAATAGGCTTTCTACAAACACTTCTATTCAATACCCATTGTTTCTGTTCTGTCTTGTGTTGATACTTTTAATACCCTATTAATATCCCCTCCTGTTCTGTCTTGTGTTAATGCCACATCACCCTTCCCACCTCACTCAAATGTAGATATAATATCAGAGAGACGTAAGTTCTAATCAGTTGTGTATTTGTGAAGTCTTTGAAAATGTAATAAGTTTTACGAAATGTGCCCGTGTCGCGTCAGACTAGAAATAAAAATGAATTTTGGAGAAGTGATTTTTGATTTACCTCCAACAGTGAAGCGTAATGTACGAAAGATTGAGAAAATTCGTGTTAGAATTATTAATCTTACTTTTTCGGTCATATTTAATAATATATGTCTACAGGAAAGACTGCTACCAAAATATACTAATATATATATATATATATATATATATATATATATATATATATATATATATATATATATATATATATATATATATATATATATATATTTATGTCATACCTAGTAGCCAGAACTCTTCTTGGCCTACTATGCAAGGCCCAATTTGCCTAAAAGGCCAAGTGATTTTCTTTATTTTCAATAAATTGTTTGCAGTTAGTTTATTTGAATTATTATTATTATATTATATTAAGAACATGAATTATTGACGTAGTTGAGTTTGTTTAGGTTAGGTTAAAATAGGTTAGGTTAGGTAGGGTTGGTTAGGTTCAGTAATATTAGTTTTACATATCTACATTAGTTTTAAGTCAAATATAAACAAATTAACTCATACATAATGAAATGGGTGGCTCTATCATTTTATAAGAAAAAAATAGAAAACATATGTTAGGAAAACTTAGCTTATTAGGCAAATCGGGCCTTGCATAGTAGGCTGAGTGCTGCGTTCTGGCTACTAGGTACAACATTATATATATATATATATATATATATATATATATATATATATATATATATATATATATATATATATATATATATATATATATATATATATATATATATATATATATTATTATAGTACTGTGGGTTGGTTGTGTCGTCGTGCTCCTTTATGGACAACCCAACCCACAACTCGGTAGAGTGCTTATACTTCTTCAGGAGATCACCCTTGGCGCTTCTGGCTCTTGGAGAGGGGCTCGACGTCACACGTTTAGGGGATGCGGCTCCAACACTTAGCCTCGTTGTCACGTGCACACACCCACTCGAGCCGCTGTGACTCCCCACTCTCTCCTTAGGTGATATGATCTCCTCTATCCCCCTTTGACTTATTAATATTACCTTCTACCCTGTCCACAGTAGTGGTTCTTGGTTCTTTCTCTCTCTCTCTCCTTCTTTACTACCTCCTGGGAAGCCTCACTAGGACAAGGGCAAACACCAGCAAATTGTGATACATTTACTGGACAAAGCACATACACAAATACATACACACATATAATAATAATGAATCCTATACTCTATAATATTACAATCAGGTTGCCCTCCAACACCATCAGAACTCTATCATCAGCTTATCAAGTGGTATCCTATCGTCTGATTCACCACCTGATACTATCAACCTCCTCAAGTTGATCAAGTCTACATACACCGTTGCACTATCAACAAGAGGAATAAACATATATATATATATATATATATATATATATATATATATATATATATATATATATATATATATATATATATATATATATGTATATATATATATATATATATATATATATGCAAACAAGCCTGAATGGTCCCCAGGACTATATACAACTGAAAACTCACACCCCAGAAGTGACTCGAACCCATACTGCCAGAAGAAACGCATCTGGTATGTACAGGGACGCCTTAATCCGCTTGACCATCACGACCGGACAATAAGGAAGTGATAGCCTAAGCTATTTGAACCACTTCCCCGCCGGCACTCGGATAGTAATCTTGGGCATAGCATTTTATCAAATCACCTCATTCTTTGGGGCAACACGTGAGGAACACAAATGCAAACAAGCCTGAATGGTCCCCAGGACTATATACAACTGAAAACTCACACCCCAGAAGTGACTCGAACCCATACTGCCAGAAGAAACGCATCTGGTATGTACAGGGACGCCTTAATCCGCTTGACCATCATGACCGGACAATAAGGAAGTGATAGCCTAAGCTATTTGAACCACTTCCCCGCCGGCACTCGGATAGTAATCTTGGGCATAGCATTTTATCAAATCACCTCATTCTTTGGGGCAACACGTGAGGAACACAAATGCAAACAAGCCTGAATGGTCCCCAGGACTATATACAACTGAAATAGCTTAGGCTATCACTTCCTTATTGTCCGGTCGTGATGGTCAAGCGGATTAAGGCGTCCCTGTACATACCAGATGCGTTTCTTCTGGCAGTATGGGTTCGAGTCACTTCTGGGTTGTGAGTTTTCAGTTATATATATATATATATATATATATATATATATATATATATATATATATATATATATATATATATATATATATATATATATATATATATATATATATATAAATGTGTACAATGAAAATCAGCATGTGAATGCAATAACATATATCAGCATAAATGTCCCTTGCTACACTGCAATGATCAATCGATCACTCTATCAGTCCTAGAACGCATACATCGGTAGGTAATCCAGCCTATGCCTGCAACTCTAAACTTCAGTATAAAACACTCCTTGACATAAGAATGCAAACAAGCACTCACCTCTCACTGCGTCTTGCACGCTAATGACAACCAAACAATATCAACTCCCTACTAGTAATCCACCAGAACTTCCCCTTCCACCTCTGGAAGTTCACTACCCTGATATCTTCAGGTTCTTCCGGGCTTCACTACCAGGATCCTCTGCAGCTCCTCCAGGCTGCTACCACGAAGTTTCCTTGAGCAACTACGGTGCTTCACCCTTCTGCTAGGTTCCTCCACAGCTCTCTTGGCTGCTACACCATGAAGTTTCCTCGAGCAACTATGGTGTTCCACCACCTCTACAGAAGCACGTGACACTCTTCTTCACTGCTTCTCCTCACAGCTCGAGGTCCTCGCCTCCACTACCTTGGAGTCTCATCAACTACTTCATCTGTGCTGGCTTCGAAGTTCTCAGCAACTTCTTCCCCAAAGGACAAACCTGCAACCCATCGACACTCCAATAAAATTGTTTCCCCTTTAACACATAAACAAAAATAATCACACAATATGTTTGCCTCCAACCTCTATCTGTCCTGTACATACAGTGAGAGTGGACTCCCCCGTTTGGGCGGGTCCATACTCCACCTCGCCTGGCGGCGGTCCTCACTCGCTGGGAGGGTCTTCCTCCGTCAGGAGCCGGGCTCCCTCAGTCGCCTGCCAGCGCTCAGAGGGGACGGACGTCGCTCCGTGTTCCTCCCTCTTCACTCTCTTATTTCAGGCTTTCTGCCTTATTAAAACATGTCTAACTTATCAATAACTGTTGCTACTGTCGCTGGGCACACAACCAACTACAAGCAATCACTATGAACTGGCGTATATCGTGCTTACCACAGATCGTCTGGTCGAGGGCGCTCCTTCCTCTGACGAGGCTTGGTCAGGGCGCTTCCACGGCCCACAATAATGCCTCTGGGCGATTTAATAAACACTTCGTCGACCAGGACTTGAGACCACAACGTTCCCAGCTCGGTTCCACAGCTGGCACGTCTACACACTTCTCTTCTCTTCGAGATATATCACTAGGGGTTCCCTTCTGGCGGGAGCTCGAACGGAGCGCGGCTTTCCCCTGCGATGTCTGGCACTCAAGTGAGGTCAAAGCCCCTCCAGAAGCGAGCCTCACGCCTCCAGCAAAATGTCCACATCTCCTAGCCAGTCATTTATCTATTTCCTTACTTACTGCCCATAATCTTAAACTGCTCATTGAATCCACCATACTATTTTTCATATGGGTTATCACCTCAATATTTGCTAGATCTTCTAATCAGGTCAGGCTTGCTGAATAACTCTCAAGGAGGGAGACTCGTTTCTCCTGTAGGCTGAGATCATAACACTCCCCTCCCCTTATTTTTGAGAGTTATTCCAGTGGCAAAGCTCGGGATAATACATCCGCCACCACACTGTCTCGTTCTTCAACCGATTGGTTCGACCAGTTGATCTGCTTACGTACTCCCTTAGGCGTCTACAACTAGTTCGTTGCACCTTGCAACATCTGGCTAACAACTCGCCAGAAATATGATCCTCTCACAAACGATTTGACTTCTCTGGCACCTCTTGGCTAGGCTGTCCTCCTTGGACGCCTGCACTCCATCGGTCCACTCTACTTATTGTTTCCACCCTCCGTTACCTCGTCTTCTTCTATTCACGTCCAGAGTCAGACATCTACTGTCTGTACCTCCTCTGTCGTCTTCACACTTCCATCTACTGCCATTATACTTTCGTCTCCTGTCATCATACTTCACTCCCTCGTCTTCACCGACGATTCTCCCTTTCGTCTCCTCATTTATCCGAGATCTCATCTTGTTTGACTTACATCGAGTCCTCGGCTTTCTTCTATTCCTCCATGCTTGTATCATCTTCCTCTTCCCACATTTTTCACCTCTATACAACTCCATTTCTTCTCCTTCAACTCCTCTTCGTTCCCTAAAAGTTTCTTCGAGCACTGTACTACACTCTACAGCACTCGACCGTACATGTCGCTTTACCTCTCCTAAAGTGCTCGTAAGCATCTCTCCACACATACTGTCTCTTCTCCTTTCATTTCCTCGGCAATTACTCTTCTTCCCTATCTCTCATCCTCGTTTTCTGTGAAACATGTCAACTCCTGACATCTCAAACAACTTAACTCCACTATCCATATGCCTCTGTGCTCGTGGACAATCTTGACGCTCTACTCCCGTCCGCAGTCTGTCTACATCTTTCCTCATTCCTACTCAGCACAGTTGCATTCGCCTTCCGACTCTTAATTTCAGCAGTCTGGGCTCTACTCAGGTCCGCTCTCTTCACATGATTCTTCTTCGGCTGGGCCATCTTCACTTTTGACCTTACCGAGACTTCATTTTCCTGGGCTGGACCTTCATCAAACAACCACGCTATAACTACGTCGATATCTTCCACCGGCTGAATTGACACTGTCTCATCTTCTCCAGCGTCTTCCTTGTCGGCCACCTCTGCCTTCATCACTACTGAGACAGGGTTTTCAATGGCTTGGCGGTCTCCTGACTCATTCCCTTGGATGTCAGTCAGGTTCGCACTCTCAGGTGTCGCACCCGTGCCGTGGCCTTCTGGGCACTCCTCTGGCACAGTCTCCGCTACGACTCTCGGCAACACCTTTGTCCCGCACAAGTCATTCCCCAGGATCACTTGGACTCCTGGAATAGGTATGTCGGGGCACACTCCCAACATCACCTCCGCCGACACATATTCTGACCTCAGCTGGACAGTACATACGGGCATGTCACTCTCAGACAACAACCCATATACTTTCATTTTACTCCTGCCAGCTAACCGTCGATCATTCCCAATCAGGCTTCTCGCAATCAAGCTCTGATTAGCTCCGGTATCTCTTAAAATACCCACTTCTATCTCAGGTTGGCCTCCTACACTGATCCAACCTTTACTCATGAACGGCCTATACCTCTCATTTTAAGTTCGCTCTCTGTGGTTTGTCTTGGAACACATTGGCATATTTACCTCGGGGATCACACATGGCCAGGGTCACAACTCTCTTGCCCTGCCTACAGTCTCGCATCACGTGACCCAATCCGTTACAATTGTAACATCTCATCTGGGAAAAGTCTCTTCTATATGTACCAGAGTAGCTCTGACTCTGCCCACTCGCATGAGAATTCCTCGGGCCAGGTACACTACTTGCACTCTGTGGGGTTTTACTGGACTCTTGATTTCCAGGATAACGATTAGTTTCTTGTTTAGCTCCTCCATCCTCACTTTCAGATGAAGTGCGTGACCTACTCTTCTGAGTTTTATGGTACTTACTTTTATCTGCCCATTTATCAAAATTTTTCTCACCCCAGACTCTTCTGGGTCTTTCATAATTTCTTCCTCCCCAGACTCCATTGGATCTGCCATTGCTGCGTCTCGCCTCGCTTCTCACTCTGTTCTCCCTCAAGCTCTTATATGCTTCGGTAATCATATCCGCCCTATCTGCGGCATCTTTCACCTCCTTTATCCCTGCTTCTTGGATCTTGAACTTTGTTTCGGGATGCATCATCTCCAAGAACTTCTCCATGACCATCAGTTGCTTCAGGTCAGCGTAAGATCCAACTCCAGCAGCCTCAATCCACTTCTGGAATCGTCTTTCCAGATCCCTTGCTGTCTCAGCAAAAGTACATGCTCCAACTTTGATCATCTCTCTGAAGCGCTTCCTATAAGCTTCTGGGGTTAACATAAACGAGCGCAATATGCTGCTCTTTACTGTGGCATAATCCTGGCACTCTTCCAGTGACAATTGGGTGTATGCCTCCCTGGCTGCACCGGTCAATCTTAACTGGACCAGCTGGGCCCATTCCTCCTGTGGCCACTCCTTGATGCTGGCTACTTTTTCAAAATGCTCGAAGAAGCTCTCCGCCTCTTCGGGAACAAACAAGGGAATGCCCTTCTCCCTAACCCTAACATCTGGTGGGTGTGATACCTGGGTGGTACTCTCTGGCAACCCATGTTCGATCCTTTGCTCAGCCAAGGTTCTATTCGCTTCTATCTGCATTTGTTTTGTTCTCTCTTTTTTCTTTTTCGACCTGGGCTTTTTCTTTTTCTTGTTCCAACTCCAGTTCCCTTATTCTGGTTTTCTCTTTTTCTTTCTCCTGTTCCAACTCCAGTTCTCTTACTCTGGTTTTCTCTTTTTCTATTTCCACCTCTAGTTTTGCTTTCTCTTTTTCTACTTTCAGTCTGGTTTTTTCTTTTTCCTTCTCGGCTTCATTTTTCATCTGGAGTTCTAATTTCATCTTTTCCAGCTGGAACTGTCTCTCCTTGTCCTCACGCTGCATCTGGAGCTCTAACTGGAATCTCTCCAAGCTCCTATTCCGGCTACTCCTGCTACTGCGGCTACTCTTGCTGCTCCTACTCGATCCCTGGGATCTCACGTCATCCTGCCCATCATCCTCCTTTCCACTTTCAGCTCCTTTTTGGGCTCCTTGCTCTGCTGCTTCATTTTTGGCTCTTAACTGCCTCAGGATCTCATCCTTCATCCCAGCTACTTTAGATGCTTTCAACCTGATGCCACATTTTTCTGCTATTTGTTTCAATTGATCCCTCGTGCAACCTTCCAAGTCCTCAGGCTTGCCTGACTCCACAAACGCTTGCACCTTATCCATCTTTGTCGTGTGAGTCTTCCCAAGAGAGAGAATATACACCTGCGGCCACACAGTTTATTTCAGCAAGGGTGTACAAATCCACTCTTGGACAGGGTGTGGGTGTGTCAGTTCACTATCCCGGACACAGGCCCCCAATTTATTATAGTACTGTGGGTTGGTTGTGTCGTCGTGCTCCTTTATGGACAACCCAACCCACAACTCGGTAGAGTGCTTATACTTCTTCAGGAGATCACCCTTGGCGCTTCTGGCTCTTGGAGAAAGGCTCGACGTCACACGTTTAGGGGATGCGGCTCCAACACTTAGCCTCGTTGTCACGTGCACACACCCACTCGAGCCGCTGTGACTCCCCACTCTCTCCTTAGGTGATATGATCTCCTCGATCCCCCTTTGACTTATTAATATTACCTTCTACCCTGTCCACAGTAGTGGTTCTTGGTTCTTTCTCTCTCTCTCTCCTTCTTTACTACCTCCTGGGAAGCCTCACTAGGACAAGGGCAAACACCAGCAAATTGTGATACATTTACTGGACAAAGCACATACACACATATAATAATAATGAATCCTATACTCTATAATATTACAATCAGGTTGCCCTCCAACACCATCAGAACTCTATCATCAGCTTATCAAGTGGTATCCTATCGTCTGATTCACCACCTGATACTATCAACCTCCTCAAGTTGATCAAGTCTACATACACCGTTGCACTATCAACAAGAGGAATAAACATATATATATATATATATATATATATATATATATATATATATATATATATATATATATATATATATATATATATATATATATATATATATGTCGTACCTAATAGCCAGAACGCACTTCTCAGCCTACTATTCAAGGCCCGATTTGCCTAATAAGCCAAGTTTTCACGAATTAATGTTTTTTCGTCTACCTAACCTACCTAACCTAACCTAACCTAGCTTTTTTTGGCTACCTAACCTAACCTTACCTATAAATATAGGTTAGGTTAGGTTAGGTTAGGTAGGGTTGGTTAGGTTCGGTCATATATCTACGTTAATTTTAACTCCAATAAAAAAAAAATGACCTCATACATAGAGAAAAGGGTTGCTTTATCATTTCATAATTAAAAAATTATAGTAAATATATGAATTCAGGAAAACTTGGCTTATTAGGCAAATCGGGCCTTGAATAGTAGGCTGAGAAGTGAGTTCTGGCTACTAGGTACGACATATATATATATATATATATATATATATATATATATATATATATATATATATATATATATATATAAATGTGTACAATGAAAATCAGCATGTGAATGCAATAACATATATCAGCATAAATGTCCCTTGCTACACTGCAATGATCAATCGATCACTCTATCAGTCCTAGAACGCATACATAGGTAGGTAATCCAGCCTATGCCTGCAACTCTAAACTTCAGTATAAAACACTCCTTGACATAAGAATGCAAACAAGCACTCACCTCTCACTGCGTCTTGCACGCTAATGACAACCAAACAATATCAACTCCCTACTAGTAATCCACCAGAACTTCCCCTTCCACCTCTGGAAGTTCACTACCCTGATATCTTCAGGTTCTTCCGGGCTTCACTACCAGGATCCTCTGCAGCTCCTCCAGGCTGCTACCATGAAGTTTCCTTGAGCAACTACGGTGCTTCACCCTTCTGCTAGGTTCCTCCACAGCTCTCTTGGCTGCTACACCATGAAGTTTCCTCGAGCAACTATGGTGCTCCACCACCTCTACAGAAGCACGTGACACTCTTCTTCACTGCTTCTCCTCACAGCTCGAGGTCCTCGCCTCCACTACCTTGGAGTCTCATCAACTACTTCATCTGTGCTGGCTTCGAAGTTCTCAGCAACTTCTTCCCCAAAGGACAAACCTGCAACCCATCGACACTCCAATAAAATTGTTTCCCCTTTAACACATAAACAAAAATAATCACACAGTATGTTTGCCTCCAACCTCTATCTGTCCTGTACATACAGTGAGAGTGGACTCCCCCGTTTTGGGCGGGTCCATACTCCACCTCGCCTGGCGGCGGTCCTCACTCGCTGGGAGGGTCTTCCTCCGTCAGGAGCCGGGCTCCCTCAGTCGCCTGCCAGCGCTCAGAGGGGACGGACGTCGCTCCGTGTTCCTCCCTCTTCACTCTCTTATTTCAGGCTTTCTGCCTTATTAAAACATGTCTAACTTATCAATAACTGTTGCTACTGTCGCTGGGCACACGACCAACTACAAGCAATCACTATGAACTGGCGTATATCGTGCTTACCACAGATCGTCTGGTCGAGGGCGCTCCTTCCTCTGACGAGGCTTGGTCAGGGCGCTTCCACGGCCCACAATAATGCCTCTGGGCGATTTAATAAACACTTCGTCGACCAGGACTTGAGACCACAACGTTCCCAGCTCGGTTCCACAGCTGGCACGTCTACACACTTCTCTTCTCTTCGAGATATATCACTAGGGGTTCCCTTCAGGCAGGAGCTCGAACGGAGCGCGGCTTTCCCCTGCGATGTCTGGCACTCAAGTGAGGTCAAAGCCCCTCCAGAAGCGAGCCTCACGCCTCCAGCAAAATGTCCACATCTCCTAGCCAGTCATTTATCTATTTCCTTACTTACTGCCCATAATCTTAAACTGCTCATTGAATCCACCATACTATTTTTCATATGGGTTATCACCTCAATATTTGCTAGATCTTCTAATCAGGTCAGGCTTGCTGAATAACTCTAAAGGAGGGAGACTCGTTTCTCCTGTAGGCTGAGATCATAACAATATATATATATATATATATATATATATATATATATATATATATATATATATATATATATATATATATATATATATATATATATATATATATATATATATATATATATATATATATATATATATGTATATATATATATATATATATATGTATATATATATATATATATATGTATATATATATACATATATATATATGTATATATATATATATATATATATATATATACATATACATATATATATAGATTGCCAGTAGGATAGTAAACATATCCTTGAAACCCAAGGCCATTCAATGCTCCAGATTGATATGTTACTCGACCTCCCTCGTGGTCATCCTGACCAGTCTCTTTGCGTAATGAAGATCACTTTTGATAGTAGGTCCCTTCCGTCTTCCGTAATTCTTGCTGGTGCCAGATGCTCCTGAAGGAGCATCTGTTCTCCTCCCCTTTGCAATAGGTGCTGGAAATTTGTGCATGGTCCCTTCAAATGCACAAGTGCCATGTCTCTGATGCCCCTTGTGTGGATACTCAGGTCATTATAAGACAGTGCTTTTCTTCCCAAGCTCACTGCATCAATTGCAGTGATGCCCACCCTACCTTCTCCCCCACATGTGTGCAATACAAATTTGAGGAAGCCATCCTCAATTTGAAACCTCAGAATCATTTATCTTTTCTTGAGGTGAGACGCCAAGTACGCCATCTTTTATCTTCCTCTGGCATGTCTTATACTCGTATATTGCGTTCCACTTGTCGCCCTCTCCCACTCCCTATCTCAGTTTTGCAACCGTTTCCAGGCCATGGACCTAGACACCACCACCACCACCACCTCACCTGCTCTCCTGAATTCTGGGCCAGAGGGTCTTCCTCCTGGTTCTCTGTCTGGTGTCTCCCTTCCCTTCCTCCCTTCCTTCCTTCCCAGTGTTCCCTCCACACCGCGTGTCCATCCAGGTCGTTGTCCCTCCTCCCAGCAATCTTCATATTAAGAACATAAGAACATAAGAACAAAGGCAACTGCAGAAGGCCTATTGGCCCAAACGAGGCAGCTCCTATCTATTGGGGTGTGGGCCGGTCTTGGAGCGAGACATGAACCCAGCGATAGGTGACTTAAATGGGGATTTCGATGTGGATTCAATATATAACTTATTTAAGAATATTCTAAACAAAGCACAGGAACGTAGTATACCATACAAATTGAATAGATCGAATACTAATGACCCAAAGTGGATAACAAAGAATTTGAAGAACCTTAAAGGTAGAAAGAGAGCTTGGTACAAAAGGATTAAAAATGGGGAGGTCACTTTAGAACAGGAATTCGTACAACTGGTTAGAAATGTTAAAAAAGAGATAAGGAAAGCAAAAAGAAACTATGAAGTTCGCATAGCAGGGGAAGCAAAGACAAATCCTAAAGGGTTTTTTCAGTTATATCGTACTAAGACTAGGGAAAGGATAGGTCCATTAAAAACTGAGACAGGTCAAATAACAGATAGTGATGAAGAGATGAGTAGTATTTTTAATAAATATTTTGTATCTGTATTTACTAAAGAGGAACTTAACAATATGCCTTCAGCCGAACAAGTCTATGTGGGTGGGGACGAGGACAGGTTGACGAGTTTAGCAGTTACCAGGGAGGATGTTCTTAAACAAATAGTAAAACTCAAACCAAACAAATCCCCAGGGCCGGATGAAGTGTTTGCCAGGGTGCTTAAAGAATGCAAAGAGGAGCTTTGTGACCCACTGTCAACCATATTTAATAAATCAATAGAGTCAGGCAGAGTGCCAGAGTTTTGGAAAGTTGCTAATGTGATACCAGTTTTTAAGAAAGGAGGTAGATCACTTGCGTCTAACTATCGACCAATTAGCCTAACGTCTATCGTGGGAAAGTTACTCGAATCTATAATAGCAAATAAAATTCGTCTACATCTTGAAAAACATAAATTAATAATTGAGTCGCAACATGGTTTTATAAATGGCCGTTCATGTTTAACAAATTTGTTATTTAGGAAAGACTTTTAATAGAAAGTATATTCTATTTAATAGAAAATAGAAAGAATTTTAGATTTAGGAAAGACTTGGGTAAATACTGGTTCAGTAACAGGGTTGTTGATTTGTGGAACCAATTGCCGCGTAACATTGTGGAGGTGGGGTCCCTCGATTGTTTCAAGCACGGGTACATAAGAACATAAGAACAAAGGTAACTGCAGAAGGCCTATTGGCCCATTCGAGGCAGCTCCTATTCTATAACCACCCAATCCCACTCATATACTTGTCCAATCCGCGCTTGAAACAATCGAGGGACCCCACCTCCACCACGTTACGCGGCAATTGGTTCCACAAATCAACAACCCTGTTACTGAACCAGTATTTACCCAAGTCTTTCCTAAATCTAAACTTATCCAATTTATACCCATTGTTTCGTGTTCTGTCCTGTGTTGATACTTTTAATACCCTATTAATATCCCCCTTGTTATGTCCATTCACCCACTTGTAAACCTCTATCATGTCGCCCCTAACTCTTCGCCTTTCCAGTGAATGCAACTTAAGCTTTGTTAATCTTTCTTCATATGAAAGATTTCTAATTTGGGGAATTAACTTAGTCATCCTACGCTGGACACGTTCAAGTGAATTTATATCCATTCTATAATATGGCGACCAAAACTGAACTGCATAATCTAAATGGGGCCTAACTAGAGCAAGATATAGCTTGAGAACCACACCAGGTGTCTTGTTACTAACGCTGCGATTAATAAATCCAAGTGTCCGATTTGCCTTATTACGAACATTTATGCATTGATCCTTTTGTTTTAAATTCTTACTAATCATAACTCCCAGATCCCTTTCGCAATCCGACTTCGCAATCACAACACCATCTAGCTCGTATCTTGTAACTCTATCATCATTACCTAACCTCAGAACTTTACATTTATCAGCATTAAACTGCATCTGCCAATCCTTTGACCATTTCAAAACCCTATCTAGATCAACTTGAAGTGATAGTGAGTCCTCCTCCGAATTAATTTCCCTACCGATTTTCGTATCATCGGCAAATTTGCAAATGTTGCTACTCAAACCTGAATCTAAATCATTTATATATATTATAAACAACAGAGGTCCCAGGACAGAGCCTTGAGGCACTCCACTTACAACATTTTCCCACTCTGACTTGATTCCATTTATACTAACTCTCTGTTTCCTTTGGTATAGCCATGCCCTAATCCAGCTTAATATAGCACCCCCAATACCATGAGACTCTATCTTTTTAATCAGTCTTTCATGTGGCACTGTATCAAAAGCTTTGCTAAAGTCAAGGTATACAACATCGCAATCCTTACCACTATCAACTGCCTCAACAATGCTAGAATAAAAAGATAACAAATTTGTTAAACATGAACGGCCATTTATAAAACCATGTTGAGACTCAATTATTAATTTATGTTTTTCAAGATGAAGACGAATTTTATTTGCTATTATAGATTCGAGTAACTTTCCCACAATAGACGTTAGGCTAATTGGTCGATAGTTAGACGCAAGTGATCTATCTCCTTTCTTAAAAACTGGTATCACATTAGCAACTTTCCAAAACTCTGGCACTCTGCCTGACTCTATTGATTTATTAAATATGGTTGACAGTGGGTCACAAAGCTCCTCTTTGCATTCTTTAAGCACCCTGGCAAACACTTCATCCGGCCCTGGGGATTTGTTTGGTTTGAGTTTTACTATTTGTTTAAGAACATCCTCCCTGGTAACTGCTAAACTCGTCAACCTGTCCTCGTCCCCACCCACATAGACTTGTTCAGCTGAAGGCATATTGTTAAGTTCCTCTTTAGTAAATACAGATACAAAATATTTATTAAAAATACTACTCATCTCTTCATCACTATCTGTTATTTGACCTGTATCAGTTTTTAATGGACCTATCCTTTCCCTAGTCTTAGTACGATATAACTGAAAAAACCCTTTAGGATTTGTCTTTGCTTGCCCTGCTATGCGAACTTCATAGTTTCTTTTTGCTTTCCTTATCTCTTTTTTAACATTTCTAACCAGTTGTACGAATTCCTGTTCTAAAGTGACCTCCCCATTTTTAATCCTTTTGTACCAAGCTCTCTTTTTACCTATAAGGTTCTTCAAATTCTTTGTTATCCACTTTGGGTCATTAGTATTCGATCTATTCAATTTGTATGGTATACTACGTTCCTGTGCTTTGTTTAGAATATTCTTAAATAAGTTATATATTGAATCCACATCGAAATCCCCATTTAAGTCACCTATCGCTGGGTTCATGTCTCGCTCCAAGACCGGCCCACACCCCATACCCAAGACTTTCCAATCAATTTGACCCAAAAAATTTCTTAGGCTATTAAAATCAGCTTTTCGAAAATCTGGCACTTTAACAGAATTTTCTCCTACTGGTCTATTCCATTCTATGCTAAATCTGATTTCTTTGTGATCACTGCTCCCTAGCTCACTCCCTATTTCGATGTCATTAATTTGCGTTTCCCTGTTAGTTAACACTAAATCTAAAATATTATTTTCCCGTGTTGGTTCCTTAATGTGTTGCGTAAGAAAGCAATCGTCAATTAATTCTAGAAAATCTTCTGCTTCACTATTCCCTGTTTTGTTCAACCAGTTTATTCCGCTAAAATTAAAGTCACCCATGACATAAATACTGTTAGATCTAGATGCTCTAGATATTTCATCCCATAGGTGCTTTGCTTCCATTCTGTCTAAATTTGGTGGCCTATATATTACTCCTATTATAATATTATTAGCTTTTTCGTTTAATTCTAACCAAATAGTTTCTGTGTGTGGCTCTGTTTTGATTCCCTCTTTGAGACTACATTTCAAATTGTCCCTAACATATATGGCTACTCCACCTCCTCGTCTAATATATCTATCTGTGTGAAATAGTTTAAATCCGTATATTTGATATTCAGCTAATAGTTCTCTGTTTTCTACATTCATCCACGTTTCGGTAAGTGCAATAATATCTATTTTTTCTGTGCAGACAAGAGCATTTAATTCGTTAATTTTATTTCTTAGACTTCTACTGTTAGTGTAATATACCCTAAGTGAATTGTTATTTTGCGGACCTTCTCTTTCCCTGATCGTTTTGCCAATTCCTTTCTCCCACAAACACATACTTTTATTACCTCCTTCCTCCAAATCAATTCCCATACCTCTATCTACTAACAGTTTAAACCCAAACAAACACCTCTAACCACTTCTTCCAACGAGTTCGCAACAGCAACAACCCCAGCTCTCGATAGATGCACCCCATCACGAGCATACATTTCATTTCTTCCATAGAAGTGTTCCCAGTTGTCTATGAAAGATATTGCATTTGATTTGCAATATCTTTCCAGCCGGCAATTGACACCAAGTGCCCTCGATATCCATTCATTTCCCACTCCCTTTCTTGGAAGAATGCCACATATGATCGGGATTCCTCCCTTGCTCCTAACTAATTCTATGGCTGTTTTATACCTCTGAATCAGTTCCTCACTCCTAACTCGACCAACATCATTTCCTCCCACGCTAATGCAAATAATGGGATTGTTCCCATTACCAGCCATAATATCATTCATGTTGTTTATAATATCACCAATGCCAGCTCCGGGATAGCAAACCCTTAACCTGTTCCCCCTATCTCTAGCACAAAACGCTCTATCCAAATACCTTATCTGGGAATCTCCCACAACTAATGTTTGCTTAGGTACCTTTACTTTCTGAGGGGCCTGCTCTTCCTTTCTCTTCGTTGCTTTCCCTTTTGCGCGATCCGCAGTCTCACCACAGCACTCGTCCTCCAAAACGTCAAATGAATTAGAAGTTGCTATGGCGTTTGAAGGCGGCTTTATCAAAGTCTTCTTAAGGCCCCTGTCTTTCGCAACTCTCCAAGACGAGGTCCCTTTACTACTGGTCTCCTCCTTCGTTACTTCTCGTTGTTCTTTAAGCTGACGCACCTCCTCCCGCAGAGAGTCCAACTCTGTCCTCAGGGCTCCCACTAGAGTCACCAGGTCCTTAACTACAACTTCCATATTGCTATGATAATATAACAACACTCAGGAGCTCCGGTTTACACAACCTCTCACTGTGACTTCACCTGACTGACTGAGATGGGTTGGACAAGTATATGAGTGGGATTGGGTGGTTATAGAATAGGAGCTGCCTCGTATGGGCCAATAGGCCTTCTGCAGTTACCTTTGTTCTTATGTTCTTATGTTCTTATGTTATCTTTTTATTCTAGCATTGTTGAGGCAGTTGATAGTGGTAAGGATTGCGATGTTATATACCTTGACTTTAGCAAAGCTTTTGATACAGTGCCACATGAAAGACTGATTAAAAAGATAGAGTCTCATGGTATTGGGGGTGCTATATTAAGCTGGATTAGGGCATGGCTATACCAAAGGAAACATAAGAACATAAGAACAAAGGTAACTGCAGAAGGCCTATTGGCCCATACGAGGCAGCTCCTATTCTATAACCACCCAATCCCACTCATATACTTGTCCAACCCGTGCTTGAAACAATCGAGGGACCCCACCTCCACAATGTTACGCGGCAATTGGTTCCACAAATCAACAACCCTGTTACTGAACCAGTATTTACCCAAGTCTTTCCTAAATCTAAACTTATCCAATTTATATCCATTGTTTCGTGTTCTGTCCTGTGTTGATACTTTTAATACCCTATTAATATCCCCCCGGTTATGTCCATTCATCCACTTGTAAACCTCTATCATGTCACCCCTAACTCTTCGCCTTTCCAGGGAATGCAACTTAAGCTTTGTTAATCTTTCTTCATATGAAAGATTTCTAATTTGGGGAATTAACTTAGTCATCCTACGCTGGACACGTTCAAGTGAATTTATATCCATTCTATAATATGGCGACCAAAACTGAACTGCATAATCTAAATGGGGCCTAACTAGAGCAAGATATAGCTTGAGAACCACACCAGGTGTCTTGTTACTAACGCTGCGATTAATAAATCCAAGTGTCCGATTTGCCTTATTACGAACATTTATGCATTGATCCTTTTGTTTTAAATTCTTACTAATCATAACTCCCAGATCCCTTTCGATAAAGCCGCCTTCAAACGCCATAGCAACTTCAAATTCATTTGACGTTTTGGAGGACGAGTGCTGTGGAGAGACTGTGGATCGCGCAAAAGGGAAAGCAACGAAGAGAAAGGAAGCGCAGGCCCCTCAGAAAGTAAAGGAAGTACCTAAGCAAACATTAGTTGTGGGAGATTCCCAGATAAGGTATTTGGATAGAACGTTTTGTGCTAGAGATAGGGGGAACAGGTTAAGGGTTTGCTATCCCGGTGCTGGCATTGGTGATATTATAAACAACATGAATGATATTATGGCTGGTAATGGGAACAATCCCATTATTTGCATTAGCGTGGGAGGAAATGATGTTGGTCGAGTCAGGAGTGAGGAACTGATTCAGAGGTATAAAACAGCCATAGAGTTAGTTAGGAGCAAGGGAGGAATCCCGATCATATGTGGCATTCTTCCAAGAAAGGGAGTGGGAAATGAATGGATATCGAGGGCACTTGGTGTCAATTGCCGGCTGGAAAGATATTGCAAATCAAATGCAATATCTTTCATAGACAACTGGGAACACTTCTATGGAAGAAATGAAATGTATGCTCGTGATGGGGTGCATCTATCGAGAGCTGGGGTTGTTGCTGTTGCGAACTCGTTAGAAGAAGTGGTTAGAGGTGTTTGTTTGGGTTTAAACTGTTAGTAGATAGAGGTATGGGAATTGATTTGGAGGAAGGAGGTAATAAAAGTATGTGTTTGTGGGAGAAAGGAATTGGCAAAACGATCAGGGAAAGAGAAGGTCCGCAAAATAACAATTCACTTAGGGTATATTACACTAACAGTAGAAGTCTAAGAAATAAAATTAACGAATTAAATGCTCTTGTCTGCACAGAAAAAATAGATATTATTGCACTTACCGAAACGTGGATGAATGTAGAAAATAGAGAACTATTAGCTGAATATCAAATATATGGATTTAAACTATTTCACACAGATAGATATATTAGACGAGGAGGTGGAGTAGCCATATATGTTAGGGACAATTTGAAATGTAGTCTCAAAGAGGGAATCAAAACAGAGCCACACACAGAAACTATTTGGATTGAATTAAACGAAAAAGCTAATAATATTATAATAGGAGTAATATATAGGCCACCAAATTTAGACAGAATGGAAGCAAAGCATCTATGGGATGAAATATCTAGAGCATCTAGATCTAACAGTATTTATGTCATGGGTGACTTTAATTTTAGCGGAATAAACTGGTTGAACAAAACAGGGAATAGTGAAGCAGAAGATTTTCTAGAATTAATTGACGATTGCTTTCTTACGCAACACATTAAGGAACCAACACGGGAAAATAATATTTTAGATTTAGTGTTAACTAACAAGGAAATGCAAATTAATGACATCGAAATAGGGAGTGAGCTAGGGAGCAGTGATCACAAAGAAATCAGATTTAGCATAGAATGGAATAGACCAGTAGGAGAAAATTCTGTTAAAGTGCCAGATTTTCGAAAAGCTGATTTTAATAGCCTAAGAAATTTTTTGGGTCAAATTGATTGGAAAGGCTTGGGTATGGGGTGTGGGCCGGTCTTGGAGCGAGACATGAACCCAGCGATAGGTGGCTTAAATGGGGATTTCGATGTGGATTCAATATATAACTTATTTAAGAATATTCTAAACAAAGCACAGGAACGTAGTATACCATACAAATCGAATAGATCGTATACTAATGACCCAAAGTGGATAACAAAGAATTTGAAGAACCTTATAGGTAAAAAGAGAGCTTGGTACAAAAGGATTAAAAATGGGGAGGTCACTTTAGAACAGGAATTCGTACAACTGGTTAGAAATGTTAAAAAAGAGATAAGGAAAGCAAAAAGAAACTATGAAGTTCGCATAGCAGGGCAAGCAAAGACAAATCCTAAAGGGTTTTTTCAGTTATATCGTACTAAGACTAGGGAAAGGATAGGTCCATTAAAAACTGAGACAGGTCAAATAACAGATAGTGATGAAGAGATGAGTAGTATTTTTAATAAATATTTTGTATCTGTATTTACTAAAGAGGAACTTAACAATATGCCTTTAGCCGAACAAGTCTATGTGGGTGGGGACGAGGACAGGTTGACGAGTTTAGCAGTTACCAGGGAGGATGTTCTTAAACAAATAGTAAAACTCAAACCAAACAAATCCCCAGGGCCGGATGAAGTGTTTGCTAGGGTGCTTAAAGAATGCAAAGAGGAGCTTTGTGACCCACTGTCAACCATATTTAATAAATCAATAGAGTCAGGCAGAGTGCCAGAGTTTTGGAAAGTTGCTAATGTGATACCAGTTTTTAAGAAAGGAGATAGATCACTTGCGTCTAACTATCGACCAATTAGCCTAACGTCTATTGTGGGAAAGTTACTCGAATCTATAATAGCAAATAAAATTCGTCTTCATCTTGAAAAACATAAATTAATAATTGAGTCGCAACATGGTTTTATAAATGGCCGTTCATGTTTAACAAATTTGTTATCTTTTTATTCTAGCATTGTTGAGGCAGTTGATAGTGGTAAGGATTGCGATGTTGTATACCTTGACTTTAGCAAAGCTTTTGATACAGTGCCACATGAAAGACTGATTAAAAAAATAGAGTCTCATGGTATTGGGGGTGCTATATTAAGCTGGATTAGGGCATGGCTATACCAAAGGAAACAGAGAGTTAGTATAAATGGAATCAAGTCAGAGTGGGAAAATGTTGTAAGTGGAGTGCCTCAAGGCTCTGTCCTGGGACCTCTGTTGTTTATAATATATATAAATGATTTAGATTCAGGTTTGAGTAGCAACATTTGCAAATTTGCCGATGATACGAAAATCGGTAGGGTAATTAATTCGGAGGAGGACTCACTATCACTTCAAGTTGATCTAGATAGGGTTTTGAAATGGTCAAAGGATTGGCAGATGCAGTTTAATGCTGATAAATGTAAAGTTCTGAGGTTAGGTAATGATGATAGAGTTACAAGATACGAGCTAGATGGTGTTGTGATTGCGAAGTCGGATTGCGAAAGGGATCTGGGAGTTATGATTAGTAAGAATTTAAAACAAAAGGATCAATGCATAAATGTTCGTAATAAGGCAAATCGGACACTTGGATTTATTAATCGCAGCGTTAGTAACAAGACACCTGGTGTGGTTCTCAAGCTATATCTTGCTCTAGTTAGGCCCCATTTAGATTATGCAGTTCAGTTTTGGTCGCCATATTATAGAATGGATATAAATTCACTTGAACGTGTCCAGCGTAGGATGACTAAGTTAATTCCCCAAATTAGAAATCTTTCATATGAAGAAAGATTAACAAAGCTTAAGTTGCATTCACTGGAAAGGCGAAGAGTTAGGGGTGACATGATTGAGGTTTACAAGTGGATGAATGGACATAACCGGGGGGATATTAATAGGGTATTAAAAGTATCAACACAGGACAGAACACGAAACAATGGATATAAATTGGATAAGTTTAGATTTAGGAAAGACTTGGGTAAATACTGGTTCAGTAACAGGGTTGTTGATTTGTGGAACCAATTGCCGCGTAACATTGTGGAGGTGGGGTCCCTCGATTGTTTCAAGCAAGGGTTGGACAAGTATATGAGTGGGATTGGGTGGTTATAGAATAGGAGCTGCCTCGTATGGGCCAATAGGCCTTCTGCAGTTACCTTTGTTCTTATGTTCTTATGTGTTGTGATTGCGAAGTCGGATTGCGAAAGGGATCTGGGAGTTATGATTAGTAAGAATTTAAAACAAAAGGATCAATGCATAAATGTTCGTAATAAGGCAAATCGGACACTTGGATTTATTAATCGCAGCGTTAGTAACAAGACACCTGGTGTGGTTCTCAAGCTATATCTTGCTCTAGTTAGGCCCCATTTAGATTATGCAGTTCAGTTTTGGTCGCCATATTATAGAATGGATATAAATTCACTTGAACGTGTCCAGCGTAGGATGACTAAGTTAATTCCCCAAATTAGAAATCTTTCATATGAAGAAAGATTAACAAAGCTTAAGTTGCATTCACTGGAAAGGCGAAGAGTTAGGGGTGACATGATAGAGGTTTACAAGTGGATGAATGGACATAACCGGGGGGATATTAATAGGGTATTAAAAGTATCAACACAGGACAGAACACGAAACAATGGATATAAATTGGATAAGTTTAGATTTAGGAAAGACTTGGGTAAATACTGGTTCAGTAACAGGGTTGTTGATTTGTGGAACCAATTGCCGCGTAACATTGTGGAGGTGGGGTCCCTCGATTGTTTCAAGCGCTGGTTGGACAAGTATATGAGTGGGATTGGGTGGTTATAGATAGGAGCTGCCTCGTATGGGCCAATAGGCCTTCTGCAGTTACCTTTGTTCTTATGTCTTATGTCTTTCGCAATCCGACTTCGCAATCACAACACCATCTAGCTCGTATCTTGTAACTCTATCATCATTACCTAACCTCAGAACTTTACATTTATCAGCATTAAACTGCATCTGCCAATCCTTTGACCATTTCAAAACCCTATCTAGATCAACTTGAAGTGATAGTGAGTCCTCCTCCGAATTAATTTCCCTACCGATTTTCGTATCATCGGCAAATTTGCAAATGTTGCTACTCAAACCTGAATCTAAATCATTTATATATATTATAAACAACAGAGGTCCCAGGACAGAGCCTTGAGGCACTCCACTTACAACATTTTCCCACTCTGACTTGATTCCATTTATACTAACTCTCTGTTTCCTTTGGTATAGCCATGCCCTAATCCAGCTTAATATAGCACCCCCAATACCATGAGACTCTATCTTTTTAATCAGTCTTTCATGTGGCACTGTATCAAAAGCTTTGCTAAAGTCAAGGTATACAACATCGCAATCCTTACCACTATCAACTGCCTCAACAATGCTAGAATAAAAAGATAACAAATTTGTTAAACATGAACGGCCATTTATAAAACCATGTTGAGACTCAATTATTAATTTATGTTTTTCAAGATGAAGACGAATTTTATTTGCTATTATAGATTCGAGTAACTTTCCCACAATAGACGTTAGGCTAATTGGTCGATAGTTAGACGCAAGTGATCTATCTCCTTTCTTAAAAACTGGTATCACATTAGCAACTTTCCAAAACTCTGGCACTCTGCCTGACTCTATTGATTTATTAAATATGGTTGACAGTGGGTCACAAAGCTCCTCTTTGCATTCTTTAAGCACCCTGGCAAACACTTCATCCGGCCCTGGGGATTTGTTTGGTTTGAGTTTTACTATTTGTTTAAGAACATCCTCCCTGGTAACTGCTAAACTCGTCAACCTGTCCTCGTCCCCACCCACATAGACTTGTTCAGCTGAAGGCATATTGTTAAGTTCCTCTTTAGTAAATACAGATACAAAATATTTATTAAAAATACTACTCATCTCTTCATCACTATCTGTTATTTGACCTGTATCAGTTTTTAATGGACCTATCCTTTCCCTAGTCTTAGTACGATATAACTGAAAAAACCCTTTAGGATTTGTCTTTGCTTGCCCTGCTATGCGAACTTCATAGTTTCTTTTTGCTTTCCTTATCTCTTTTTTAACATTTCTAACCAGTTGTACGAATTCCTGTTCTAAAGTGACCTCCCCATTTTTAATCCTTTTGTACCAAGCTCTCTTTTTACCTATAAGGTTCTTCAAATTCTTTGTTATCCACTTTGGGTCATTAGTATTCGATCTATTCAATTTGTATGGTATACTACGTTCCTGTGCTTTGTTTAGAATATTCTTAAATAAGTTATATATTGAATCCACATCGAAATCCCCATTTAAGTCACCTATCGCTGGGTTCATGTCTCGCTCCAAGACCGGCCCACACCCCATACCCAAGACTTTCCAATCAATTTGACCCAAAAAATTTCTTAGGCTATTAAAATCAGCTTTTCGAAAATCTGGCACTTTAACAGAATTTTCTCCTACTGGTCTATTCCATTCTATGCTAAATCTGATTTCTTTGTGATCACTGCTCCCTAGCTCACTCCCTATTTCGATGTCATTAATTTGCGTTTCCCTGTTAGTTAACACTAAATCTAAAATATTATTTTCCCGTGTTGGTTCCTTAATGTGTTGCGTAAGAAAGCAATCGTCAATTAATTCTAGAAAATCTTCTGCTTCACTATTCCCTGTTTTGTTCAACCAGTTTATTCCGCTAAAATTAAAGTCACCCATGACATAAATACTGTTAGATCTAGATGCTCTAGATATTTCATCCCATAGGTGCTTTGCTTCCATTCTGTCTAAATTTGGTGGCCTATATATTACTCCTATTATAATATTATTAGCTTTTTCGTTTAATTCTAACCAAATAGTTTCTGTGTGTGGCTCTGTTTTGATTCCCTCTTTGAGACTACATTTCAAATTGTCCCTAACATATATGGCTACTCCACCTCCTCGTCTAATATATCTATCTGTGTGAAATAGTTTAAATCCGTATATTTGATATTCAGCTAATAGTTCTCTGTTTTCTACATTCATCCACGTTTCGGTAAGTGCAATAATATCTATTTTTTCTGTGCAGACAAGAGCATTTAATTCGTTAATTTTATTTCTTAGACTTCTACTGTTAGTGTAATATACCCTAAGTGAATTGTTATTTTGCGGACCTTCTCTTTCCCTGATCGTTTTGCCAATTCCTTTCTCCCACAAACACATACTTTTATTACCTCCTTCCTCCAAATCAATTCCCATACCTCTATCTACTAACAGTTTAAACCCAAACAAACACCTCTAACCACTTCTTCCAACGAGTTCGCAACAGCAACAACCCCAGCTCTCGATAGATGCACCCCATCACGAGCATACATTTCATTTCTTCCATAGAAGTGTTCCCAGTTGTCTATGAAAGATATTGCATTTGATTTGCAATATCTTTCCAGCCGGCAATTGACACCAAGTGCCCTCGATATCCATTCATTTCCCACTCCCTTTCTTGGAAGAATGCCACATATGATCGGGATTCCTCCCTTGCTCCTAACTAATTCTATGGCTGTTTTATACCTCTGAATCAGTTCCTCACTCCTAACTCGACCAACATCATTTCCTCCCACGCTAATGCAAATAATGGGATTGTTCCCATTACCAGCCATAATATCATTCATGTTGTTTATAATATCACCAATGCCAGCTCCGGGATAGCAAACCCTTAACCTGTTCCCCCTATCTCTAGCACAAAACGCTCTATCCAAATACCTTATCTGGGAATCTCCCACAACTAATGTTTGCTTAGGTACCTTTACTTTCTGAGGGGCCTGCTCTTCCTTTCTCTTCGTTGCTTTCCCTTTTGCGCGATCCGCAGTCTCACCACAGCACTCGTCCTCCAAAACGTCAAATGAATTAGAAGTTGCTATGGCGTTTGAAGGCGGCTTTATCAAAGTCTTCTTAAGGCCCCTGTCTTTCGCAACTCTCCAAGACGAGGTCCCTTTACTACTGGTCTCCTCCTTCGTTACTTCTCGTTGTTCTTTAAGCTGACGCACCTCCTCCCGCAGAGAGTCCAACTCTGTCCTCAGGGCTCCCACTAGAGTCACCAGGTCCTTAACTACAACTTCCATATTGCTATGATAATATAACAACACTCAGGAGCTCCGGTTTACACAACCTCTCACTGTGACTTCACCTGACTGACTGAGATGGGTTGGACAAGTATATGAGTGGGATTGGGTGGTTATAGAATAGGAGCTGCCTCGTATGGGCCAATAGGCCTTCTGCAGTTACCTTTGTTCTTATGTTCTTATGTTCTTATGTTATCTTTTTATTCTAGCATTGTTGAGGCAGTTGATAGTGGTAAGGATTGCGATGTTATATACCTTGACTTTAGCAAAGCTTTTGATACAGTGCCACATGAAAGACTGATTAAAAAGATAGAGTCTCATGGTATTGGGGGTGCTATATTAAGCTGGATTAGGGCATGGCTATACCAAAGGAAACATAAGAACATAAGAACAAAGGTAACTGCAGAAGGCCTATTGGCCCATACGAGGCAGCTCCTATTCTATAACCACCCAATCCCACTCATATACTTGTCCAACCCGTGCTTGAAACAATCGAGGGACCCCACCTCCACAATGTTACGCGGCAATTGGTTCCACAAATCAACAACCCTGTTACTGAACCAGTATTTACCCAAGTCTTTCCTAAATCTAAACTTATCCAATTTATATCCATTGTTTCGTGTTCTGTACTGTGTTGATACTTTTAATACCCTATTAATATCCCCCCGGTTATGTCCATTCATCCACTTGTAAACCTCTATCATGTCACCCCTAACTCTTCGCCTTTCCAGGGAATGCAACTTAAGCTTTGTTAATCTTTCTTCATATGAAAGATTTCTAATTTGGGGAATTAACTTAGTCATCCTACGCTGGACACGTTCAAGTGAATTTATATCCATTCTATAATATGGCGACCAAAACTGAACTGCATAATCTAAATGGGGCCTAACTAGAGCAAGATATAGCTTGAGAACCACACCAGGTGTCTTGTTACTAACGCTGCGATTAATAAATCCAAGTGTCCGATTTGCCTTATTACGAACATTTATGCATTGATCCTTTTGTTTTAAATTCTTACTAATCATAACTCCCAGATCCCTTTCGATAAAGCCGCCTTCAAACGCCATAGCAACTTCAAATTCATTTGACGTTTTGGAGGACGAGTGCTGTGGAGAGACTGTGGATCGCGCAAAAGGGAAAGCAACGAAGAGAAAGGAAGCGCAGGCCCCTCAGAAAGTAAAGGAAGTACCTAAGCAAACATTAGTTGTGGGAGATTCCCAGATAAGGTATTTGGATAGAACGTTTTGTGCTAGAGATAGGGGGAACAGGTTAAGGGTTTGCTATCCCGGTGCTGGCATTGGTGATATTATAAACAACATGAATGATATTATGGCTGGTAATGGGAACAATCCCATTATTTGCATTAGCGTGGGAGGAAATGATGTTGGTCGAGTCAGGAGTGAGGAACTGATTCAGAGGTATAAAACAGCCATAGAGTTAGTTAGGAGCAAGGGAGGAATCCCGATCATATGTGGCATTCTTCCAAGAAAGGGAGTGGGAAATGAATGGATATCGAGGGCACTTGGTGTCAATTGCCGGCTGGAAAGATATTGCAAATCAAATGCAATATCTTTCATAGACAACTGGGAACACTTCTATGGAAGAAATGAAATGTATGCTCGTGATGGGGTGCATCTATCGAGAGCTGGGGTTGTTGCTGTTGCGAACTCGTTAGAAGAAGTGGTTAGAGGTGTTTGTTTGGGTTTAAACTGTTAGTAGATAGAGGTATGGGAATTGATTTGGAGGAAGGAGGTAATAAAAGTATGTGTTTGTGGGAGAAAGGAATTGGCAAAACGATCAGGGAAAGAGAAGGTCCGCAAAATAACAATTCACTTAGGGTATATTACACTAACAGTAGAAGTCTAAGAAATAAAATTAACGAATTAAATGCTCTTGTCTGCACAGAAAAAATAGATATTATTGCACTTACCGAAACGTGGATGAATGTAGAAAATAGAGAACTATTAGCTGAATATCAAATATATGGATTTAAACTATTTCACACAGATAGATATATTAGACGAGGAGGTGGAGTAGCCATATATGTTAGGGACAATTTGAAATGTAGTCTCAAAGAGGGAATCAAAACAGAGCCACACACAGAAACTATTTGGATTGAATTAAACGAAAAAGCTAATAATATTATAATAGGAGTAATATATAGGCCACCAAATTTAGACAGAATGGAAGCAAAGCATCTATGGGATGAAATATCTAGAGCATCTAGATCTAACAGTATTTATGTCATGGGTGACTTTAATTTTAGCGGAATAAACTGGTTGAACAAAACAGGGAATAGTGAAGCAGAAGATTTTCTAGAATTAATTGACGATTGCTTTCTTACGCAACACATTAAGGAACCAACACGGGAAAATAATATTTTAGATTTAGTGTTAACTAACAAGGAAATGCAAATTAATGACATCGAAATAGGGAGTGAGCTAGGGAGCAGTGATCACAAAGAAATCAGATTTAGCATAGAATGGAATAGACCAGTAGGAGAAAATTCTGTTAAAGTGCCAGATTTTCGAAAAGCTGATTTTAATAGCCTAAGAAATTTTTTGGGTCAAATTGATTGGAAAGGCTTGGGTATGGGGTGTGGGCCGGTCTTGGAGCGAGACATGAACCCAGCGATAGGTGGCTTAAATGGGGATTTCGATGTGGATTCAATATATAACTTATTTAAGAATATTCTAAACAAAGCACAGGAACGTAGTATACCATACAAATCGAATAGATCGTATACTAATGACCCAAAGTGGATAACAAAGAATTTGAAGAACCTTATAGGTAAAAAGAGAGCTTGGTACAAAAGGATTAAAAATGGGGAGGTCACTTTAGAACAGGAATTCGTACAACTGGTTAGAAATGTTAAAAAAGAGATAAGGAAAGCAAAAAGAAACTATGAAGTTCGCATAGCAGGGCAAGCAAAGACAAATCCTAAAGGGTTTTTTCAGTTATATCGTACTAAGACTAGGGAAAGGATAGGTCCATTAAAAACTGAGACAGGTCAAATAACAGATAGTGATGAAGAGATGAGTAGTATTTTTAATAAATATTTTGTATCTGTATTTACTAAAGAGGAACTTAACAATATGCCTTTAGCCGAACAAGTCTATGTGGGTGGGGACGAGGACAGGTTGACGAGTTTAGCAGTTACCAGGGAGGATGTTCTTAAACAAATAGTAAAACTCAAACCAAACAAATCCCCAGGGCCGGATGAAGTGTTTGCTAGGGTGCTTAAAGAATGCAAAGAGGAGCTTTGTGACCCACTGTCAACCATATTTAATAAATCAATAGAGTCAGGCAGAGTGCCAGAGTTTTGGAAAGTTGCTAATGTGATACCAGTTTTTAAGAAAGGAGATAGATCACTTGCGTCTAACTATCGACCAATTAGCCTAACGTCTATTGTGGGAAAGTTACTCGAATCTATAATAGCAAATAAAATTCGTCTTCATCTTGAAAAACATAAATTAATAATTGAGTCGCAACATGGTTTTATAAATGGCCGTTCATGTTTAACAAATTTGTTATCTTTTTATTCTAGCATTGTTGAGGCAGTTGATAGTGGTAAGGATTGCGATGTTGTATACCTTGACTTTAGCAAAGCTTTTGATACAGTGCCACATGAAAGACTGATTAAAAAAATAGAGTCTCATGGTATTGGGGGTGCTATATTAAGCTGGATTAGGGCATGGCTATACCAAAGGAAACAGAGAGTTAGTATAAATGGAATCAAGTCAGAGTGGGAAAATGTTGTAAGTGGAGTGCCTCAAGGCTCTGTCCTGGGACCTCTGTTGTTTATAATATATATAAATGATTTAGATTCAGGTTTGAGTAGCAACATTTGCAAATTTGCCGATGATACGAAAATCGGTAGGGTAATTAATTCGGAGGAGGACTCACTATCACTTCAAGTTGATCTAGATAGGGTTTTGAAATGGTCAAAGGATTGGCAGATGCAGTTTAATGCTGATAAATGTAAAGTTCTGAGGTTAGGTAATGATGATAGAGTTACAAGATACGAGCTAGATGGTGTTGTGATTGCGAAGTCGGATTGCGAAAGGGATCTGGGAGTTATGATTAGTAAGAATTTAAAACAAAAGGATCAATGCATAAATGTTCGTAATAAGGCAAATCGGACACTTGGATTTATTAATCGCAGCGTTAGTAACAAGACACCTGGTGTGGTTCTCAAGCTATATCTTGCTCTAGTTAGGCCCCATTTAGATTATGCAGTTCAGTTTTGGTCGCCATATTATAGAATGGATATAAATTCACTTGAACGTGTCCAGCGTAGGATGACTAAGTTAATTCCCCAAATTAGAAATCTTTCATATGAAGAAAGATTAACAAAGCTTAAGTTGCATTCACTGGAAAGGCGAAGAGTTAGGGGTGACATGATTGAGGTTTACAAGTGGATGAATGGACATAACCGGGGGGATATTAATAGGGTATTAAAAGTATCAACACAGGACAGAACACGAAACAATGGATATAAATTGGATAAGTTTAGATTTAGGAAAGACTTGGGTAAATACTGGTTCAGTAACAGGGTTGTTGATTTGTGGAACCAATTGCCGCGTAACATTGTGGAGGTGGGGTCCCTCGATTGTTTCAAGCAAGGGTTGGACAAGTATATGAGTGGGATTGGGTGGTTATAGAATAGGAGCTGCCTCGTATGGGCCAATAGGCCTTCTGCAGTTACCTTTGTTCTTATGTTCTTATGTTCTTATGTGTTGTGATTGCGAAGTCGGATTGCGAAAGGGATCTGGGAGTTATGATTAGTAAGAATTTAAAACAAAAGGATCAATGCATAAATGTTCGTAATAAGGCAAATCGGACACTTGGATTTATTAATCGCAGCGTTAGTAACAAGACACCTGGTGTGGTTCTCAAGCTATATCTTGCTCTAGTTAGGCCCCATTTAGATTATGCAGTTCAGTTTTGGTCGCCATATTATAGAATGGATATAAATTCACTTGAACGTGTCCAGCGTAGGATGACTAAGTTAATTCCCCAAATTAGAAATCTTTCATATGAAGAAAGATTAACAAAGCTTAAGTTGCATTCACTGGAAAGGCGAAGAGTTAGGGGTGACATGATAGAGGTTTACAAGTGGATGAATGGACATAACCGGGGGGATATTAATAGGGTATTAAAAGTATCAACACAGGACAGAACACGAAACAATGGATATAAATTGGATAAGTTTAGATTTAGGAAAGACTTGGGTAAATACTGGTTCAGTAACAGGGTTGTTGATTTGTGGAACCAATTGCCGCGTAACATTGTGGAGGTGGGGTCCCTCGATTGTTTCAAGCACGGGTTGGACAAGTATATGAGTGGGATTGGGTGGTTATAGAATAGGAGCTGCCTCGTATGGGCCAATAGGCCTTCTGCAGTTACCTTTGTTCTTATGTTCTTATGTTCAACACAAGACAGAACACGAAACAATGGGTATAAATTGGATAAGTTTAGATTTAGGAAAGACTTGGGTAAATACTGGTTCAGTAACAGGGTTGTTGATTTGTGGAACCAATTGCCACGTAACGTGCTGGAGGTGGGGTCCCTCGATTGTTTCAAGCGCTGGTTGGACAAGTATATGAGTGGGATTGGGTGGTTATAGATAGGAGCTGCCTCGTATGGGCCAATAGGCCTTCTGCAGTTACCTTTGTTCTTATGTCTTATGTCTTTCGCAATCCGACTTCGCAATCACAACACCATCTAGCTCGTATCTTGTAACTCTATCATCATTACCTAACCTCAGAACTTTACATTTATCAGCATTAAACTGCATCTGCCAATCCTTTGACCATTTCAAAACCCTATCTAGATCAACTTGAAGTGATAGTGAGTCCTCCTCCGAATTAATTTCCCTACCGATTTTCGTATCATCGGCAAATTTGCAAATGTTGCTACTCAAACCTGAATCTAAATCATTTATATATATTATAAACAACAGAGGTCCCAGGACAGAGCCTTGAGGCACTCCACTTACAACATTTTCCCACTCTGACTTGATTCCATTTATACTAACTCTCTGTTTCCTTTGGTATAGCCATGCCCTAATCCAGCTTAATATAGCACCCCCAATACCATGAGACTCTATTTTTTTAATCAGTCTTTCATGTGGCACTGTATCAAAAGCTTTGCTAAAGTCAAGGTATACAACATCGCAATCCTTACCACTATCAACTGCCTCAACAATGCTAGAATAAAAAGATAACAAATTTGTTAAACATGAACGGCCATTTATAAAACCATGTTGCGACTCAATTATTAATTTATGTTTTTCAAGATGAAGACGAATTTTATTTGCTATTATAGATTCGAGTAACTTACCCACAATAGACGTTAGGCTAATTGGTCGATAGTTAGACGCAAGTGATCTATCTCCTTTCTTAAAAACTGGTATCACATTAGCAACTTTCCAAAACTCTGGCACTCTGCCTGACTCTATTGATTTATTAAATATGGTTGACAGTGGGTCACAAAGCTCCTCTTTGCATTCTTTAAGCACCCTAGCAAACACTTCATCCGGCCCTGGGGATTTGTTTGGTTTGAGTTTTACTATTTGTTTAAGAACATCCTCCCTGGTAACTGCTAAACTCGTCAACCTGTCCTCGTCCCCACCCACATAGACTTGTTCGGCTGAAGGCATATTGTTAAGTTCCTCTTTAGTAAATACAGATACAAAATATTTATTAAAAATACTACTCATCTCTTCATCACTATCTGTTATTTGACCTGTCTCAGTTTTTAATGGACCTATCCTTTCCCTAGTCTTAGTACGATATAACTGAAAAAACCCTTTAGGATTTGTCTTTGCTTGCCCTGCTATGCGAACTTCATAGTTTCTTTTTGCTTTCCTTATCTCTTTTTTAACATTTCTAACCAGTTGTACGAATTCCTGTTCTAAAGTGACCTCCCCATTTTTAATCCTTTTGTACCAAGCTCTCTTTTTACCTATAAGGTTCTTCAAATTCTTTGTTATCCACTTTGGGTCATTAGTATACGATCTATTCAATTTGTATGGTATACTACGTTCCTGTGCTTTGTTTAGAATATTCTTAAATAAGTTATATATTGAATCCACATCGAAATCCCCATTTAAGTCACCTATCGCTGGGTTCATGTCTCGCTCCAAGACCGGCCCACACCCCATACCCAAGCCTTTCCAATCAATTTGACCCAAAAAATTTCTTAGGCTATTAAAATCAGCTTTTCGAAAATCTGGCACTTTAACAGAATTTTCTCCTACTGGTCTATTCCATTCTATGCTAAATCTGATTTCTTTGTGATCACTGCTCCCTAGCTCACTCCCTATTTCGATGTCATTAATTTGCGTTTCCCTGTTAGTTAACACTAAATCTAAAATATTATTTTCCCGTGTAGGTTCCTTAATGTGTTGCGTAAGAAAGCAATCGTCAATTAATTCTAGAAAATCTTCTGCTTCAATATTCCCTGTTTTGTTCAACCAGTTTATTCCGCTAAAATTAAAGTCACCCATGACATAAATACTGTTAGATCTAGATGCTCTAGATATTTCATCCCATAGATGCTTTGCTTCCATTCTGTCTAAATTTGGTGGCCTATATATTACTCCTATTATAATATTATTAGCTTTTTCGTTTAATTCAATCCAAATAGTTTCTGTGTGTGGCTCTGTTTTGATTCCCTCTTTGAGACTACATTTCAAATTGTCCCTAACATATATGGCTACTCCACCTCCTCGTCTAATATATCTATCTGTGTGAAATAGTTTAAATCCATATATTTGATATTCAGCTAATAGTTCTCTATTTTCTACATTCATCCACGTTTCGGTAAGTGCAATAATATCTATTTTTTCTGTGCAGACAAGAGCATTTAATTCGTTAATTTTATTTCTTAGACTTCTACTGTTAGTGTAATATACCCTAAGTGAATTGTTATTTTGCGGACCTTCTCTTTCCCTGATCGTTTTGCCAATTCCTTTCTCCCTCAAACACATACTTTTATTACCTCCTTCCTCCAAATCAATTCCCATACCTCTATCTACTAACAGTTTAAACCCAAACAAACACCTCTAACCACTTCTTCTAGCGAGTTCGCAACAGCAACAACCCCAGCTCTCGATAGATGCACCCCATCACGAGCATACATTTCATTTCTTCCATAGAAGTGTTCCCAGTTGTCTATGAAAGATATTGCATTTGATTTGCAATATCTTTCCAGCCGGCAATTGACACCAAGTGCCCTCGATATCCATTCATTTCCCACTCCCTTTCTTGGAAGAATGCCACATATGATCGGGATTCCTCCCTTGCTCCTAACTAACTCTATGGCTGTTTTATACCTCTGAATCAGTTCCTCACTCCTGACTCGACCAACATCATTTCCTCCCACGCTAATGCAAATAATGGGATTGTTCCCATTACCAGCCATAATATCATTCATGTTGTTTATAATATCACCAATGCCAGCTCCGGGATAGCAAACCCTTAACCTGTTCCCCCTATCTCTAGCACAAAACGTTCTATCCAAATACCTTATCTGGGAATCTCCCACAACTAATGTTTGCTTAGGTACTTCCTTTACTTTCTGAGGGGCCTGCGCTTCCTTTCTCTTCGTTGCTTTCCCTTTTGCGCGATCCACAGTCTCTCCACAGCACTCGTCCTCCAAAACGTCAAATGAATTTGAAGTTGCTATGGCGTTTGAAGGCGGCTTTATCAAAGTCTTCTTAAGGCCCCTGTCTTTCGCAACTCTCCAAGACGAGGTCCCTTTACTGCTGGTCTCCTCCTTCGTTACTTCTCGTTGTTTTTTAAGCTGACGCACCTCCTCCCGCAGAGAGTCCAACTCTGTCCTCAGGGCTCCCACTAGAGTCACCAGGTCCTTCACTACAACTTCCATATTGCTATGATAATGTAACAACACTCAGGAGCTCCGGTTAACACAACCTCTCACTGTGACTTCACCTGACCGACTGAGAGAACTAACTCTCTGAACACCTAACTCTCTGAAACAGAGAGTTAGTATAAATGGAATCAAGTCAGAGTGGGAAAATGTTGTAAGTGGAGTGCCTCAAGGCTCTGTCCTGGGACCTCTGTTGTTTATAATATATATAAATGATTTAGATTCAGGTTTGAGTAGCAACATTTGCAAATTTGCCGATGATACGAAAATCGGTAGGGAAATTAATTCGGAGGAGGACTCACTATCACTTCAAGTTGATCTAGATAGGGTTTTGAAATGGTCAAAGGATTGGCAGACGCAGTTTAATGCTGATAAATGTAAAGTTCTGAGGTTAGGTAATGATGATAGAGTTACAAGATACGAGCTAGATGGTGTTGAGATTGCGAAGTCGGATTGCGAAAGGGATCTGGGAGTTATGATTAGTAAGAATTTAAAACAAAAGGATCAATGCATAAATGTTCGTAATAAGGCAAATCGGACACTTGGATTTATTAATCGCAGCGTTAGTAACAAGACACCTGGTGTGGTTCTCAAGCTATATCTTGCTCTAGTTAGGCCCCATTTAGATTATGCAGTTCAGTTTTGGTCCCCGTATTATAGAATAGATATAAATTCACTTGAATGTGTCCAACGTAGGATGACTAAGTTAATTCCCCAAATTAGAAATCTTTCATATGAAGAAAGATTAACAAAGCTTAAGTTGCATTCACTGGAAAGGCGAAGAGTCAGGGGCGACATGATAGAGGTTTACAAGTGGGTGAATGGACATAACAAAGGGGATATTAATAGGGTATTAAAAGTATCAACACAAGACAGAACACGAAACAATGGGTATAAATTGGATAAGTTTAGATTTAGGAAAGACTTGGGTAAATACTGGTTCAGTAACAGGGTTGTTGATTTGTGGAACTAATTGCCGCGTAACATTGTGGAGGTGGGGTCCCCTCGATTGTTTCAAGCGCGGGTTGGACAAGTATATGAGTGGGATTGGGTAGTTATAAATAGGAGCTGCCTCGTGTGGGCCAACAGGCCTTCTGCAGTTGCCTTTGTTCTTATGTTCTTATGTTCTTATAACCACCCAATCCCACTCATATACTTGTCCAACCCGCGTTTGAAACAATCGAGGGACCCCACATCCACCACATTACGCGGCAATTGGTTCCACAAATCAACAACCCTTTTACTGAACCAGTATTTACCCAAGTCTGTCCTAAATCTAAACTTAATCAAATTTATACCCATTGTTTCGTGTTCTGTCTTGTGTTGATATTTTTAATACCCTATTAATATCCCCCCTGTTATGTCCATTCATCCACTTGATAACCTCTATCATGTCACCCCTCACTCTTCGCCTTTCCAGTGAATGCAACTTAAGCTTTGTTAATCTTTCTTCATATGAAAGATTTCTAATTTGGGGAATTAACTTAGTCATCCTACGTTGGACACATTCAAGTGAATTTATATCCATTCTATAATACGGGGACCAAAACTGAACTGCATAATCTAAATGGGGCCTAACTTGAGCAAGATATAGCTTAAGAACCACACCAGGTGTCTTGTTACTAACGCTTCGATTAATAAATCCCAGTGTCCTATTCACCTTATTACGAACATTCATGCATTGATCCATTGAACGTAGTATACCATACAAATTGAATAGATCGAATACTAATGACCCAAAGTGGATAACAAAGAATTTGAAGAACCTTATAGGTAAAAAGAGAGCTTGGTACAAAAGGATTAAAAATGGGGAGGTCACTTTAGAACAGGAATTCGTACAACTGGTTAGAAATGTTAAAAAAGAGATAAGGAAAGCAAAAAGAAACTATGAAGTTCGCATAGCAGGGCAAGCAAAGACAAATCCTAAAGGGTTTTTTCAGTTATATCGTACTAAGACTAGGGAAAGGATAGGTCCATTAAAAACTGAGACAGGTCAAATAACAGATAGTGATGAAGAGATGAGTAGTATTTTTAATAAATATTTTGTATCTGTATTTACTAAAGAGGAACTTAACAATATGCCTTCAGCCAAACAAGTCTATGTGGGTGGGGACGAGGACAGGTTGACGAGTTTAGCAGTTACCAGGGAGGATGTTCTTAAACAAATAGTAAAACTCAAACCAAACAAATCCCCAGGGCCGGATGAAGTGTTTGCCAGGGTGCTTAAAGAATGCAAAGAGGAGCTTTGTGACCCACTGTCAACCATATTTAATAAATCAATAGAGTCAGGCAGAGTGCCAGAGTTTTGGAAAGTTGCTAATGTGATACCAGTTTTTAAGAAAGGAGATAGATCACTTGCGTCTAACTATCGACCAATTAGCCTAACGTCTATTGTGGGAAAGTTACTCGAATCTATAATAGCAAATAAAATTCGTCTTCATCTTGAAAAACATAAATTAATAATTGAGTCGCAACATGGTTTTATAAATGGCCGTTCATGTTTAACAAATTTGTTATCTTTTTATTCTAGCATTGTTGAGGCAGTTGATAGTGGTAAGGATTGCGATGTTGTATACCTTGACTTTAGCAAAGCTTTTGATACAGTGCCACATGAAAGACTGATTAAAAAAATAGAGTCTCATGGTATTGGGGGTGCTATATTAAGCTGGATTAGGGCATGGCTATACCAAAGGAAACAGAGAGTTAGTATAAATGGAATCAAGTCAGAGTGGGAAAATGTTGTAAGTGGAGTGCCTCAAGGCTCTGTCCTGGGCCCTCTGTTGTTTATAATATATATAAATGATTTAGATTCAGGTTTGAGTAGCAACATTTGCAAATTTGCCGATGATACGAAAATCGGTAGGGAAATTAATTCGGAGGAGGACTCACTATCACTTCAAGTTGATCTAGATAGGGTTTTGAAATGGTCAAAGGATTGGCAGATGCAGTTTAATGCTGATAAATGTAAAGTTCTGAGGTTAGGTAATGATGGTAGAGTTACAAGATACGAGCTAGATGGTGTTGAGATTGCGAAGTCGGATTGCGAAAGGGATCTGGGAGTTATGATTAGTAAGAATTTAAAACAAAAGGATCAATGCATAAATGTTCGTAATAAGGCAAATCGGACACTTGGATTTATTAATCGCAGCGTTAGTAACAAGACACCTGGTGTGGTTCTCAAGCTATATCTTGCTCTAGTTAGGCCCCATTTAGATTATGCAGTTCAGTTTTGGTCCCCGTATTATAGAATGGATATAAATTCACTTGAATGTGTCCAACGTAGGATGACTAAGTTAATTCCCCAAATTAGAAATCTTTCATATGAAGAAAGATTAACAAAGCTTAAGTTGCATTCACTGGAAAGGCGAAGAGTCAGGGGCGACATGATAGAGGTTTACAAGTGGGTGAATGGACATAACAAAGGGGATATTAATAGGGTATTAAAAGTATCAACACAAGACAGAACACGAAACAATGGGTATAAATTGGATAAGTTTAGATTTAGGAAAGACTTGGGTAAATACTGGTTCAGTAACAGGGTTGTTGATTTGTGGAACTAATTGCCGCGTAACATTGTGGAGGTGGGGTCCCCTCGATTGTTTAAAGCGCGGGTTGGACAAGTATATGAGTGGGATTGGGTAGTTATAAATAGGAGCTGCCTCGTGTGGGCCAACAGGCCTTCTGCAGTTGCCTTTGTTCTTATGTTCTTATGTTCTTATAACCACCCAATCCCACTCATATACTTGTCCAACCCGCGTTTGAAACAATCGAGGGACCCCACATCCACCACATTACGCGGCAATTGGTTCCACAAATCAACAACCCTTTTACTGAACCAGTATTTACCCAAGTCTGTCCTAAATCTAAACTTAATCAAATTTATACCCATTGTTTCGTGTTCTGTCTTGTGTTGATATTTTTAATACCCTATTAATATCCCCCCTGTTATGTCCATTCATCCACTTGATAACCTCTATCATGTCACCCCTCACTCTTCGCCTTTCCAGTGAATGCAACTTAAGCTTTGTTAATCTTTCTTCATATGAAAGATTTCTAATTTGGGGAATTAACTTAGTCATCCTACGTTGGACACATTCAAGTGAATTTATATCCATTCTATAATACGGGGACCAAAACTGAACTGCATAATCTAAATGGGGCCTAACTTGAGCAAGATATAGCTTAAGAACCACACCAGGTGTCTTGTTACTAACGCTTCGATTAATAAATCCCAGTGTCCTATTCACCTTATTACGAACATTCATGCATTGATCCATTGAACGTAGTATACCATACAAATTGAATAGATCGAATACTAATGACCCAAAGTGGATAACAAAGAATTTGAAGAACCTTATAGGTAAAAAGAGAGCTTGGTACAAAAGGATTAAAAATGGGGAGGTCACTTTAGAACAGGAATTCGTACAACTGGTTAGAAATGTTAAAAAAGAGATAAGGAAAGCAAAAAGAAACTATGAAGTTCGCATAGCAGGGCAAGCAAAGACAAATCCTAAAGGGTTTTTTCAGTTATATCGTACTAAGACTAGGGAAAGGATAGGTCCATTAAAAACTGAGACAGGTCAAATAACAGATAGTGATGAAGAGATGAGTAGTATTTTTAATAAATATTTTGTATCTGTATTTACTAAAGAGGAACTTAACAATATGCCTTCAGCCAAACAAGTCTATGTGGGTGGGGACGAGGACAGGTTGACGAGTTTAGCAGTTACCAGGGAGGATGTTCTTAAACAAATAGTAAAACTCAAACCAAACAAATCCCCAGGGCCGGATGAAGTGTTTGCCAGGGTGCTTAAAGAATGCAAAGAGGAGCTTTGTGACCCACTGTCAACCATATTTAATAAATCAATAGAGTCAGGCAGAGTGCCAGAGTTTTGGAAAGTTGCTAATGTGATACCAGTTTTTAAGAAAGGAGATAGATCACTTGCGTCTAACTATCGACCAATTAGCCTAACGTCTATTGTGGGAAAGTTACTCGAATCTATAATAGCAAATAAAATTCGTCTTCATCTTGAAAAACATAAATTAATAATTGAGTCGCAACATGGTTTTATAAATGGCCGTTCATGTTTAACAAATTTGTTATCTTTTTATTCTAGCATTGTTGAGGCAGTTGATAGTGGTAAGGATTGCGATGTTGTATACCTTGACTTTAGCAAAGCTTTTGATACAGTGCCACATGAAAGACTGATTAAAAAAATAGAGTCTCATGGTATTGGGGGTGCTATATTAAGCTGGATTAGGGCATGGCTATACCAAAGGAAACAGAGAGTTAGTATAAATGGAATCAAGTCAGAGTGGGAAAATGTTGTAAGTGGAGTGCCTCAAGGCTCTGTCCTGGGCCCTCTGTTGTTTATAATATATATAAATGATTTAGATTCAGGTTTGAGTAGCAACATTTGCAAATTTGCCGATGATACGAAAATCGGTAGGGAAATTAATTCGGAGGAGGACTCACTATCACTTCAAGTTGATCTAGATAGGGTTTTGAAATGGTCAAAGGATTGGCAGATGCAGTTTAATGCTGATAAATGTAAAGTTCTGAGGTTAGGTAATGATGATAGAGTTACAAGATACGAGCTAGATGGTGTTGAGATTGCGAAGTCGGATTGCGAAAGGGATCTGGGAGTTATGATTAGTAAGAATTTAAAACAAAAGGATCAATGCATAAATGTTCGTAATAAGGCAAATCGGACACTTGGATTTATTAATCGCAGCGTTAGTAACAAGACACCTGGTGTGGTTCTCAAGCTATATCTTGCTCTAGTTAGGCCCCATTTAGATTATGCAGTTCAGTTTTGGTCCCCGTATTATAGAATGGATATAAATTCACTTGAATGTGTCCAACGTAGGATGACTAAGTTAATTCCCCAAATTAGAAATCTTTCATATGAAGAAAGATTAACAAAGCTTAAGTTGCATTCACTGGAAAGGCGAAGAGTCAGGGGCGACATGATAGAGGTTTACAAGTGGGTGAATGGACATAACAAAGGGGATATTAATAGGGTATTAAAAGTATCAACACAAGACAGAACACGAAACAATGGGTATAAATTGGATAAGTTTAGATTTAGGAAAGACTTGGGTAAATACTGGTTCAGTAACAGGGTTGTTGATTTGTGGAACTAATTGCCGCGTAACATTGTGGAGGTGGGGTCCCCTCGATTGTTTCAAGCGCGGGTTGGACAAGTATATGAGTGGGATTGGGTAGTTATAAATAGGAGCTGCCTCGTGTGGGCCAACAGGCCTTCTGCAGTTGCCTTTGTTCTTATGTTCTTATGTTCTTATAACCACCCAATCCCACTCATATACTTGTCCAACCCGCGTTTGAAACAATCGAGGGACCCCACATCCACCACATTACGCGGCAATTGGTTCCACAAATCAACAACCCTTTTACTGAACCAGTATTTACCCAAGTCTGTCCTAAATCTAAACTTAATCAAATTTATACCCATTGTTTCGTGTTCTGTCTTGTGTTGATATTTTTAATACCCTATTAATATCCCCCCTGTTATGTCCATTCATCCACTTGATAACCTCTATCATGTCACCCCTCACTCTTCGCCTTTCCAGTGAATGCAACTTAAGCTTTGTTAATCTTTCTTCATATGAAAGATTTCTAATTTGGGGAATTAACTTAGTCATCCTACGTTGGACACATTCAAGTGAATTTATATCCATTCTATAATACGGGGACCAAAACTGAACTGCATAATCTAAATGGGGCCTAACTTGAGCAAGATATAGCTTAAGAACCACACCAGGTGTCTTGTTACTAACGCTTCGATTAATAAATCCCAGTGTCCTATTCACCTTATTACGAACATTCATGCATTGATCCATTGAACGTAGTATACCATACAAATTGAATAGATCGAATACTAATGACCCAAAGTGGATAACAAAGAATTTGAAGAACCTTATAGGTAAAAAGAGAGCTTGGTACAAAAGGATTAAAAATGGGGAGGTCACTTTAGAACAGGAATTCGTACAACTGGTTAGAAATGTTAAAAAAGAGATAAGGAAAGCAAAAAGAAACTATGAAGTTCGCATAGCAGGGCAAGCAAAGACAAATCCTAAAGGGTTTTTTCAGTTATATCGTACTAAGACTAGGGAAAGGATAGGTCCATTAAAAACTGAGACAGGTCAAATAACAGATAGTGATGAAGAGATGAGTAGTATTTTTAATAAATATTTTGTATCTGTATTTACTAAAGAGGAACTTAACAATATGCCTTCAGCCAAACAAGTCTATGTGGGTGGGGACGAGGACAGGTTGACGAGTTTAGCAGTTACCAGGGAGGATGTTCTTAAACAAATAGTAAAACTCAAACCAAACAAATCCCCAGGGCCGGATGAAGTGTTTGCCAGGGTGCTTAAAGAATGCAAAGAGGAGCTTTGTGACCCACTGTCAACCATATTTAATAAATCAATAGAGTCAGGCAGAGTGCCAGAGTTTTGGAAAGTTGCTAATGTGATACCAGTTTTTAAGAAAGGAGATAGATCACTTGCGTCTAACTATCGACCAATTAGCCTAACGTCTATTGTGGGAAAGTTACTCGAATCTATAATAGCAAATAAAATTCGTCTTCATCTTGAAAAACATAAATTAATAATTGAGTCGCAACATGGTTTTATAAATGGCCGTTCATGTTTAACAAATTTGTTATCTTTTTATTCTAGCATTGTTGAGGCAGTTGATAGTGGTAAGGATTGCGATGTTGTATACCTTGACTTTAGCAAAGCTTTTGATACAGTGCCACATGAAAGACTGATTAAAAAAATAGAGTCTCATGGTATTGGGGGTGCTATATTAAGCTGGATTAGGGCATGGCTATACCAAAGGAAACAGAGAGTTAGTATAAATGGAATCAAGTCAGAGTGGGAAAATGTTGTAAGTGGAGTGCCTCAAGGCTCTGTCCTGGGCCCTCTGTTGTTTATAATATATATAAATGATTTAGATTCAGGTTTGAGTAGCAACATTTGCAAATTTGCCGATGATACGAAAATCGGTAGGGAAATTAATTCGGAGGAGGACTCACTATCACTTCAAGTTGATCTAGATAGGGTTTTGAAATGGTCAAAGGATTGGCAGATGCAGTTTAATGCTGATAAATGTAAAGTTCTGAGGTTAGGTAATGATGATAGAGTTACAAGATACGAGCTAGATGGTGTTGAGATTGCGAAGTCGGATTGCGAAAGGGATCTGGGAGTTATGATTAGTAAGAATTTAAAACAAAAGGATCAATGCATAAATGTTCGTAATAAGGCAAATCGGACACTTGGATTTATTAATCGCAGCGTTAGTAACAAGACACCTGGTGTGGTTCTCAAGCTATATCTTGCTCTAGTTAGGCCCCATTTAGATTATGCAGTTCAGTTTTGGTCCCCGTATTATAGAATGGATATAAATTCACTTGAATGTGTCCAACGTAGGATGACTAAGTTAATTCCCCAAATTAGAAATCTTTCATATGAAGAAAGATTAACAAAGCTTAAGTTGCATTCACTGGAAAGGCGAAGAGTCAGGGGCGACATGATAGAGGTTTACAAGTGGGTGAATGGACATAACAAAGGGGATATTAATAGGGTATTAAAAGTATCAACACAAGACAGAACACGAAACAATGGGTATAAATTGGATAAGTTTAGATTTAGGAAAGACTTGGGTAAATACTGGTTCAGTAACAGGGTTGTTGATTTGTGGAACTAATTGCCGCGTAACATTGTGGAGGTGGGGTCCCCTCGATTGTTTCAAGCGCGGGTTGGACAAGTATATGAGTGGGATTGGGTAGTTATAAATAGGAGCTGCCTCGTGTGGGCCAACAGGCCTTCTGCAGTTGCCTTTGTTCTTATGTTCTTATGTTCTTATAACCACCCAATCCCACTCATATACTTGTCCAACCCGCGTTTGAAACAATCGAGGGACCCCACATCCACCACATTACGCGGCAATTGGTTCCACAAATCAACAACCCTTTTACTGAACCAGTATTTACCCAAGTCTGTCCTAAATCTAAACTTAATCAAATTTATACCCATTGTTTCGTGTTCTGTCTTGTGTTGATATTTTTAATACCCTATTAATATCCCCCCTGTTATGTCCATTCATCCACTTGATAACCTCTATCATGTCACCCCTCACTCTTCGCCTTTCCAGTGAATGCAACTTAAGCTTTGTTAATCTTTCTTCATATGAAAGATTTCTAATTTGGGGAATTAACTTAGTCATCCTACGTTGGACACATTCAAGTGAATTTATATCCATTCTATAATACGGGGACCAAAACTGAACTGCATAATCTAAATGGGGCCTAACTTGAGCAAGATATAGCTTAAGAACCACACCAGGTGTCTTGTTACTAACGCTTCGATTAATAAATCCCAGTGTCCTATTCACCTTATTACGAACATTCATGCATTGATCCATTGAACGTAGTATACCATACAAATTGAATAGATCGAATACTAATGACCCAAAGTGGATAACAAAGAATTTGAAGAACCTTATAGGTAAATAGAGAGCTTGGTACAAAAAGGATTAAAAATGGGGAGGTCACTTTAGAACAGGAATTCGTACAACTGGTTAGAAATGTTAAAAAAGAGATAAGGAAAGCAAAAAGAAACTATGAAGTTCGCATAGCAGGGCAAGCAAAGACAAATCCTAAAGGGTTTTTTCAGTTATATCGTACTAAGACTAGGGAAAGGATAGGTCCATTAAAAACTGAGACAGGTCAAATAACAGATAGTGATGAAGAGATGAGTAGTATTTTTAATAAATATTTTGTATCTGTATTTACTAAAGAGGAACTTAACAATATGCCTTCAGCCAAACAAGTCTATGTGGGTGGGGACGAGGACAGGTTGACGAGTTTAGCAGTTACCAGGGAGGATGTTCTTAAACAAATAGTAAAACTCAAACCAAACAAATCCCCAGGGCCGGATGAAGTGTTTGCCAGGGTGCTTAAAGAATGCAAAGAGGAGCTTTGTGACCCACTGTCAACCATATTTAATAAATCAATAGAGTCAGGCAGAGTGCCAGAGTTTTGGAAAGTTGCTAATGTGATACCAGTTTTTAAGAAAGGAGATAGATCACTTGCGTCTAACTATCGACCAATTAGCCTAACGTCTATTGTGGGAAAGTTACTCGAATCTATAATAGCAAATAAAATTCGTCTTCATCTTGAAAAACATAAATTAATAATTGAGTCGCAACATGGTTTTATAAATGGCCGTTCATGTTTAACAAATTTGTTATCTTTTTATTCTAGCATTGTTGAGGCAGTTGATAGTGGTAAGGATTGCGATGTTGTATACCTTGACTTTAGCAAAGCTTTTGATACAGTGCCACATGAAAGACTGATTAAAAAAATAGAGTCTCATGGTATTGGGGGTGCTATATTAAGCTGGATTAGGGCATGGCTATACCAAAGGAAACAGAGAGTTAGTATAAATGGAATCAAGTCAGAGTGGGAAAATGTTGTAAGTGGAGTGCCTCAAGGCTCTGTCCTGGGCCCTCTGTTGTTTATAATATATATAAATGATTTAGATTCAGGTTTGAGTAGCAACATTTGCAAATTTGCCGATGATACGAAAATCGGTAGGGAAATTAATTCGGAGGAGGACTCACTATCACTTCAAGTTGATCTAGATAGGGTTTTGAAATGGTCAAAGGATTGGCAGATGCAGTTTAATGCTGATAAATGTAAAGTTCTGAGGTTAGGTAATGATGATAGAGTTACAAGATACGAGCTAGATGGTGTTGAGATTGCGAAGTCGGATTGCGAAAGGGATCTGGGAGTTATGATTAGTAAGAATTTAAAACAAAAGGATCAATGCATAAATGTTCGTAATAAGGCAAATCGGACACTTGGATTTATTAATCGCAGCGTTAGTAACAAGACACCTGGTGTGGTTCTCAAGCTATATCTTGCTCTAGTTAGGCCCCATTTAGATTATGCAGTTCAGTTTTGGTCCCCGTATTATAGAATGGATATAAATTCACTTGAATGTGTCCAACGTAGGATGACTAAGTTAATTCCCCAAATTAGAAATCTTTCATATGAAGAAAGATTAACAAAGCTTAAGTTGCATTCACTGGAAAGGCGAAGAGTCAGGGGCGACATGATAGAGGTTTACAAGTGGGTGAATGGACATAACAAAGGGGATATTAATAGGGTATTAAAAGTATCAACACAAGACAGAACACGAAACAATGGGTATAAATTGGATAAGTTTAGATTTAGGAAAGACTTGGGTAAATACTGGTTCAGTAACAGGGTTGTTGATTTGTGGAACTAATTGCCGCGTAACATTGTGGAGGTGGGGTCCCCTCGATTGTTTCAAGCGCGGGTTGGACAAGTATATGAGTGGGATTGGGTAGTTATAAATAGGAGCTGCCTCGTGTGGGCCAACAGGCCTTCTGCAGTTGCCTTTGTTCTTATGTTCTTATGTTCTTATAACCACCCAATCCCACTCATATACTTGTCCAACCCGCGTTTGAAACAATCGAGGGACCCCACATCCACCACATTACGCGGCAATTGGTTCCACAAATCAACAACCCTTTTACTGAACCAGTATTTACCCAAGTCTGTCCTAAATCTAAACTTAATCAAATTTATACCCATTGTTTCGTGTTCTGTCTTGTGTTGATATTTTTAATACCCTATTAATATCCCCCCTGTTATGTCCATTCATCCACTTGATAACCTCTATCATGTCACCCCTCACTCTTCGCCTTTCCAGTGAATGCAACTTAAGCTTTGTTAATCTTTCTTCATATGAAAGATTTCTAATTTGGGGAATTAACTTAGTCATCCTACGTTGGACACATTCAAGTGAATTTATATCCATTCTATAATACGGGGACCAAAACTGAACTGCATAATCTAAATGGGGCCTAACTTGAGCAAGATATAGCTTAAGAACCACACCAGGTGTCTTGTTACTAACGCTTCGATTAATAAATCCCAGTGTCCTATTCACCTTATTACGAACATTCATGCATTGATCCATTGAACGTAGTATACCATACAAATTGAATAGATCGAATACTAATGACCCAAAGTGGATAACAAAGAATTTGAAGAACCTTATAGGTAAAAAGAGAGCTTGGTACAAAAGGATTAAAAATGGGGAGGTCACTTTAGAACAGGAATTCGTACAACTGGTTAGAAATGTTAAAAAAGAGATAAGGAAAGCAAAAAGAAACTATGAAGTTCGCATAGCAGGGCAAGCAAAGACAAATCCTAAAGGGTTTTTTCAGTTATATCGTACTAAGACTAGGGAAAGGATAGGTCCATTAAAAACTGAGACAGGTCAAATAACAGATAGTGATGAAGAGATGAGTAGTATTTTTAATAAATATTTTGTATCTGTATTTACTAAAGAGGAACTTAACAATATGCCTTCAGCCAAACAAGTCTATGTGGGTGGGGACGAGGACAGGTTGACGAGTTTAGCAGTTACCAGGGAGGATGTTCTTAAACAAATAGTAAAACTCAAACCAAACAAATCCCCAGGGCCGGATGAAGTGTTTGCCAGGGTGCTTAAAGAATGCAAAGAGGAGCTTTGTGACCCACTGTCAACCATATAAGAACATAAGAACAAAGGCAACTGCAGAAGGCCTATTGGCCCATACGAGGCAGCTCCTATTCTATAACCACCCAATCCCACTCATATACTTGTCCAACCCGTGCTTGAAACAATCGAGGGACCCCACCTCCACAATGTTACGCGGCAATTGGTTCCACAAATCAACAACCCTGTTACTGAACCAGTATTTACCCAAGTCTTTCCTAAATCTAAACTTATCCAATTTATATCCATTGTTTCGTGTTCTGTCCTGTGTTGATACTTTTAATACCCTATTAATATCCCCCCGGTTATGTCCATTCATCCACTTGTAAACCTCTATCATGTCACCCCTAACTCTTCGCCTTTCCAGTGAATGCAACTTAAGCTTTGTTAATCTTTCTTCATATGAAAGATTTCTAATTTGGGGAATTAACTTAGTCATCCTACGCTGGACACGTTCAAGTGAATTTATATCCATTCTATAATATGGCGACCAAAACTGAACTGCATAATCTAAATGGGGCCTAACTAGAGCAAGATATAGCTTGAGAACCACACCAGGTGTCTTGTTACTAACGCTGCGATTAATAAATCCAAGTGTCCGATTTGCCTTATTACGAACATTTATGCATTGATCCTTTTGTTTTAAATTCTTACTAATCATAACTCCCAGATCCCTTTCGCAATCCGACTTCGCAATCACAACACCATCTAGCTCGTATCTTGTAACTCTATCATCATTACCTAACCTCAGAACTTTACATTTATCAGCATTAAACTGCATCTGCCAATCTTTTGACCATTTCAAAACCCTATCTAGATCAACTTGAAGTGATAGTGAGTCCTCCTCCGAATTAATTTCCCTACCGATTTTCGTATCATCGGCAAATTTGCAAATGTTGCTACTCAAACCTGAATCTAAATCATTTATATATATTATAAACAACAGAGGTCCCAGGACAGAGCCTTGAGGCACTCCACTTACAACATTTTCCCACTCTGACTTGATTCCATTTATACTAACTCTCTGTTTCCTTTGGTATAGCCATGCCCTAATCCAGCTTAATATAGCACCCCCAATACCATGAGACTCTATTTTTTTAATCAGTCTTTCATGTGGCACTGTATCAAAAGCTTTGCTAAAGTCAAGGTATACAACATCGCAATCCTTACCACTATCAACTGCCTCAACAATGCTAGAATAAAAAGATAACAAATTTGTTAAACATGAACGGCCATTTATAAAACCATGTTGCGACTCAATTATTAATTTATGTTTTTCAAGATGAAGACGAATTTTATTTGCTATTATAGATTCGAGTAACTTTCCCACAAATATTTAATAAATCAATAGAGTCAGGCAGAGTGCCAGAGTTTTGGAAAGTTGCTAATGTGATACCAGTTTTTAAGAAAGGAGATAGATCACTTGCGTCTAACTATCGACCAATTAGCCTAACGTCTATTGTGGGAAAGTTACTCGAATCTATAATAGCAAATAAAATTCGTCTTCATCTTGAAAAACATAAATTAATAATTGAGTCGCAACATGGTTTTATAAATGGCCGTTCATGTTTAACAAATTTGTTATCTTTTTATTCTAGCATTGTTGAGGCAGTTGATAGTGGTAAGGATTGCGATGTTGTATACCTTGACTTTAGCAAAGCTTTTGATACAGTGCCACATGAAAGACTGATTAAAAAAATAGAGTCTCATGGTATTGGGGGTGCTATATTAAGCTGGATTAGGGCATGGCTATACCAAAGGAAACAGAGAGTTAGTATAAATGGAATCAAGTCAGAGTGGGAAAATGTTGTAAGTGGAGTGCCTCAAGGCTCTGTCCTGGGCCCTCTGTTGTTTATAATATATATAAATGATTTAGATTCAGGTTTGAGTAGCAACATTTGCAAATTTGCCGATGATACGAAAATCGGTAGGGAAATTAATTCGGAGGAGGACTCACTATCACTTCAAGTTGATCTAGATAGGGTTTTGAAATGGTCAAAGGATTGGCAGATGCAGTTTAATGCTGATAAATGTAAAGTTCTGAGGTTAGGTAATGATGATAGAGTTACAAGATACGAGCTAGATGGTGTTGAGATTGCGAAGTCGGATTGCGAAAGGGATCTGGGAGTTATGATTAGTAAGAATTTAAAACAAAAGGATCAATGCATAAATGTTCGTAATAAGGCAAATCGGACACTTGGATTTATTAATCGCAGCGTTAGTAACAAGACACCTGGTGTGGTTCTCAAGCTATATCTTGCTCTAGTTAGGCCCCATTTAGATTATGCAGTTCAGTTTTGGTCCCCGTATTATAGAATGGATATAAATTCACTTGAATGTGTCCAACGTAGGATGACTAAGTTAATTCCCCAAATTAGAAATCTTTCATATGAAGAAAGATTAACAAAGCTTAAGTTGCATTCACTGGAAAGGCGAAGAGTCAGGGGCGACATGATAGAGGTTTACAAGTGGGTGAATGGACATAACAAAGGGGATATTAATAGGGTATTAAAAGTATCAACACAAGACAGAACACGAAACAATGGGTATAAATTGGATAAGTTTAGATTTAGGAAAGACTTGGGTAAATACTGGTTCAGTAACAGGGTTGTTGATTTGTGGAACTAATTGCCGCGTAACATTGTGGAGGTGGGGTCCCCTCGATTGTTTCAAGCGCGGGTTGGACAAGTATATGAGTGGGATTGGGTAGTTATAAATAGGAGCTGCCTCGTGTGGGCCAACAGGCCTTCTGCAGTTGCCTTTGTTCTTATGTTCTTATGTTCTTATAACCACCCAATCCCACTCATATACTTGTCCAACCCGCGTTTGAAACAATCGAGGGACCCCACATCCACCACATTACGCGGCAATTGGTTACATAAGAACATAAGAACAAAGGTAACTGCAGAAGGCCTATTGGCCCATACGAGGCAGCTCCTATTCTATAACCACCCAATCCCACTCATATACTTGTCCAACCCGTGCTTGAAACAATCGAGGGACCCCACCTCCACAATGTTACGCGGCAATTGGTTCCACAAATCAACAACCCTGTTACTGAACCAGTATTTACCCAAGTCTTTCCTAAATCTAAACTTATCCAATTTATATCCATTGTTTCGTGTTCTGTCCTGTGTTGATACTTTTAATACCCTATTAATATCCCCCCGGTTATGTCCATTCATCCACTTGTAAACCTCTATCATGTCACCCCTAACTCTTCGCCTTTCCAGTGAATGCAACTTAAGCTTTGTTAATCTTTCTTCATATGAAAGATTTCTAATTTGGGGAATTAACTTAGTCATCCTACGCTGGACACGTTCAAGTGAATTTATATCCATTCTATAATATGGCGACCAAAACTGAACTGCATAATCTAAATGGGGCCTAACTAGAGCAAGATATAGCTTGAGAACCACACCAGGTGTCTTGTTACTAACGCTGCGATTAATAAATCCAAGTGTCCGATTTGCCTTATTACGAACATTTATGCATTGATCCTTTTGTTTTAAATTCTTACTAATCATAACTCCCAGATCCCTTTCGCAATCCGACTTCGCAATCACAACACCATCTAGCTCGTATCTTGTAACTCTATCATCATTACCTAACCTCAGAACTTTACATTTATCAGCATTAAACTGCATCTGCCAATCCTTTGACCATTTCAAAACCCTATCTAGATCAACTTGAAGTGATAGTGAGTCCTCCTCCGAATTAATTTCCCTACCGATTTTCGTATCATCGGCAAATTTGCAAATGTTGCTACTCAAACCTGAATCTAAATCATTTATATATATTATAAACAACAGAGGTCCCAGGACAGAGCCTTGAGGCACTCCACTTACAACATTTTCCCACTCTGACTTGATTCCATTTATACTAACTCTCTGTTTCCTTTGGTATAGCCATGCCCTAATCCAGCTTAATATAGCACCCCCAATACCATGAGACTCTATTTTTTTAATCAGTCTTTCATGTGGCACTGTATCAAAAGCTTTGCTAAAGTCAAGGTATACAACATCGCAATCCTTACCACTATCAACTGCCTCAACAATGCTAGAATAAAAAGATAACAAATTTGTTAAACATGAACGGCCATTTGTAAAACCATGTTGCGACTCAATTATTAATTTATGTTTTTCAAGATGAAGACGAATTTTATTTGCTATTATAGATTCGAGTAACTTTCCCACAATAGACGTTAGGCTAATTGGTCGATAGTTAGACGCAAGTGATCTATCTCCTTTCTTAAAAACTGGTATCACATTAGCAACTTTCCAAAACTCTGGCACTCTGCCTGACTCTATTGATTTATTAAATATGGTTGACAGTGGGTCACAAAGCTCCTCTTTGCATTCTTTAAGCACCCTAGCAAACACTTCATCCGGCCCTGGGGATTTGTTTGGTTTGAGTTTTACTATTTGTTTAAGAACATCCTCCCTGGTAACTGCTAAACTCGTCAACCTGTCCTCGTCCCCACCCACATAGACTTGTTCGGCTGAAGGCATATTGTTAAGTTCCACAAATCAACAACCCTTTTACTGAACCAGTATTTACCCAAGTCTGTCCTAAATCTAAACTTAATCAAATTTATACCCATTGTTTCGTGTTCTGTCTTGTGTTGATATTTTTAATACCCTATTAATATCCCCCCTGTTATGTCCATTCATCCACTTGATAACCTCTATCATGTCACCCCTCACTCTTCGCCTTTCCAGTGAATGCAACTTAAGCTTTGTTAATCTTTCTTCATATGAAAGATTTCTAATTTGGGGAATTAACTTAGTCATCCTACGTTGGACACATTCAAGTGAATTTATATCCATTCTATAATACGGGGACCAAAACTGAACTGCATAATCTAAATGGGGCCTAACTTGAGCAAGATATAGCTTAAGAACCACACCAGGTGTCTTGTTACTAACGCTTCGATTAATAAATCCCAGTGTCCTATTCACCTTATTACGAACATTCATGCATTGATCCATTGAACGTAGTATACCATACAAATTGAATAGATCGAATACTAATGACCCAAAGTGGATAACAAAGAATTTGAAGAACCTTATAGGTAAAAAGAGAGCTTGGTACAAAAGGATTAAAAATGGGGAGGTCACTTTAGAACAGGAATTCGTACAACTGGTTAGAAATGTTAAAAAAGAGATAAGGAAAGCAAAAAGAAACTATGAAGTTCGCATAGCAGGGCAAGCAAAGACAAATCCTAAAGGGTTTTTTCAGTTATATCGTACTAAGACTAGGGAAAGGATAGGTCCATTAAAAACTGAGACAGGTCAAATAACAGATAGTGATGAAGAGATGAGTAGTATTTTTAATAAATATTTTGTATCTGTATTTACTAAAGAGGAACTTAACAATATGCCTTCAGCCAAACAAGTCTATGTGGGTGGGGACGAGGACAGGTTGACGAGTTTAGCAGTTACCAGGGAGGATGTTCTTAAACAAATAGTAAAACTCAAACCAAACAAATCCCCAGGGCCGGATGAAGTGTTTGCCAGGGTGCTTAAAGAATGCAAAGAGGAGCTTTGTGACCCACTGTCAACCATATTTAATAAATCAATAGAGTCAGGCAGAGTGCCAGAGTTTTGGAAAGTTGCTAATGTGATACCAGTTTTTAAGAAAGGAGATAGATCACTTGCGTCTAACTATCGACCAATTAGCCTAACGTCTATTGTGGGAAAGTTACTCGAATCTATAATAGCAAATAAAATTCGTCTTCATCTTGAAAAACATAAATTAATAATTGAGTCGCAACATGGTTTTATAAATGGCCGTTCATGTTTAACAAATTTGTTATCTTTTTATTCTAGCATTGTTGAGGCAGTTGATAGTGGTAAGGATTGCGATGTTGTATACCTTGACTTTAGCAAAGCTTTTGATACAGTGCCACATGAAAGACTGATTAAAAAAATAGAGTCTCATGGTATTGGGGGTGCTATATTAAGCTGGATTAGGGCATGGCTATACCAAAGGAAACAGAGAGTTAGTATAAATGGAATCAAGTCAGAGTGGGAAAATGTTGTAAGTGGAGTGCCTCAAGGCTCTGTCCTGGGCCCTCTGTTGTTTATAATATATATAAATGATTTAGATTCCGGTTTGAGTAGCAACATTTGCAAATTTGCCGATGATACGAAAATCGGTAGGGAAATTAATTCGGAGGAGGACTCACTATCACTTCAAGTTGATCTAGATAGGGTTTTGAAATGGTCAAAGGATTGGCAGATGCAGTTTAATGCTGATAAATGTAAAGTTCTGAGGTTAGGTAATGATGATAGAGTTACAAGATACGAGCTAGATGGTGTTGTGATTGCGAAGTCGGATTCCGAAAGGGATCTGGGAGTTATGATTAGTAAGAATTTAAAACAAAAGGATCAATGCATAAATGTTCGTAATAAGGCAAATCGGACACTTGGATTTATTAATCGCAGCGTTAGTAACAAGACACCTGGTGTGGTTCTCAAGCTATATCTTGCTCTAGTTAGGCCCCATTTAGATTATGCAGTTCAGTTTTGGTCGCCATATTATAGAATGGATATAAATTCACTTGAACGTGTCCAGCGTAGGATGACTAAGTTAATTCCCCAAATTAGAAATCTTTCATATGAAGAAAGATTAACAAAGCTTAAGTTGCATTCACTGGAAAGGCGAAGAGTTAGGGGTGACATGATAGAGGTTTACAAGTGGATGAATGGACATAACCGGGGGAATATTAATAGGGTATTAAAAGTATCAACACAGGACAGAACACGAAACAATGGATATAAATTGGATAAGTTTAGATTTAGGAAAGACTTGGGTAAATACTGGTTCAGTAACAGGGTTGTTGATTTGTGGAACCAATTGCCGCGTAACATTGTGGAGGTGGGGTCCCTCGATTGTTTCAAGCACGGGTTGGACAAGTATATGAGAGGGATTGGGTGGTTATAGAATAGGAGCTGCCTCGTATGGGCCAATAGGCCTTCTGCAGTTACCTTTGTTCTTATGTTCTTATGTTTTGTTTTAAATTCTTACTGATCATAACTCCCAGATCCCTTTCGCAATCCGACTTTGCAATCTCAACACCATCTAGCTTGTAACTCTATCATCATTACCTAGCCTCAGAACTTTACATTTATCAGCATTAAACTGCATTTGCCAATCCTTTGACCATTTCAGAACCCTATCTAGATCAACTTGAAGTGATAGTGAGTCCTCCTCCGAATTAATTTCCCTACCGATTTTCGTATCATCGGCAAATTTGCAAATGTTGCTACTCAAACCTGAATCTAAATCATTTATATATATTATAAACAACAGAGGTCCCAGGACAGAGCCCTGAGGTACTCCACTAACAACATTATCCCACTCTGACTTAACCCCATTTATACTAACTCTCTGTTTCCTATGGAATAGCCATGACCTAATCCAACTTAATATAGCACCCCCAATACCATGAGCTTCTATTTTTTAATTAGTCTTTCATGTGGCACTGTATCAAAAGCTTTGCTAAAGTCAAGGTACACATCATCACAATCCTTACCACTATCAACTGCCTCAACTATGCTGGAATAAAAAGTTAGCAAATTTGTTAAACATGAACGGCCATTTGTAAAACCATGTTGCGACTCATTTATTAATTTATGTTTTTCAAGATGGAGATGAATTGTATTTGCAATTATTGATTCGAGTAACTTTCCCAAAATAAACGTTAGGTTAATTGACCGATAGTTTGACGCAAGTGATCTATCTCCTTTCTTATAAATTGGTACCACATTAGCTACCTTCCATGACTCTGGCACTCTGCCTGACTCTATTGATTTATTAAATATGGTAGACAGTGGCTCAGAAAGCTCCTCTTTGCATTCCTTAAGCACCCTGGCAAACACTTCATCCGGCCCTGGGGATTTGTTTGGTTTTAGTTTTTCTAATTGTTTAATTACATCCTCCCTGGTAACTGCTAAACTAGTCAACCTGTCCTCATCCCCACCCACATAGACTTGTTCGGCTGAAGGCATATTGTTAAGTTCTTCTTTAGTAAATACAGATATAAAATATTTGTTAAAAATACTACTCATCCCTTGTCATTATCCGTTATTTGACCTGTCTCAGATTTTAATGGACCTATCCTTTCCCTAGTCTTAGTTCGATATAACTGAAAAAACCCTTTAGGATTTGACTTTGCTTGCTCTGCTATGCGAACTTCATAGTTTCTTTTTGCTTTCCTATTTTCTTTTTTAACATTTCTAACCAGTTGTATGAATTCCTGTTCTAAACTGACTTCCCCATTCTTAATCCTTTTGTACCAAGCTCTCTTTTTCCCTATAAGGTTCTTTATATTATTTGTTATCCACTTTGGGTCATTAGTATTCGATATATTCAATTTGTATGGTATACTACGTTCCTGTGCTTTGTTTAGCATATTCTTAAATAAGTTATATATTAAATCCACATCGAAATCCCCTTTTACGTCACCTATCGCTGGGTTCATGTCTCACTCCAAGACCGGCCCACACCCCATACCCAAGACTTTCCAATCTATTTGACCCCCAAAAAATTCTTAGGCTATTAAAATCAGCTTTTCGAAAATCTGGCACTTTAACAGAATTTTCTCCTACAGGTCTATTACATTCTATGCTAAATCTGATTACTTTGTGATCACTGTTCCCTAGCTCACTCCCTATTTCGATCTCATTAATTTGTGTTTCCCTGTTAGTTAACACTAAATCTAAAATATTATTTTCCCGCGTTGGTTCCTTAATGTTTTGCATAAGAAAGCAATTGTCAATTAATTCTAGAAAATCTTCTGCTTCACTATTCCCTGTTTTGTTCACCCAGTTTATTCCACTAAAATTAAAGTCACCCATGACATAAATACTGTTGGATCTAGATGCTCTAGATATTTCATCCCATAGATGCTTTGCTTCCATTCTGTCTAAGTTTGGTGGCCTATATATAACTCCTTTTATAATATTATTTGCTTTTTCGTTTAATTCTATCCAAATAGTTTCTGTGTGTGGCTCAGTTTTGATTCCCTCTTTGAGACTACATTTCAAATTGTCCTAACATATATGGCTACTCCCCCTCCTCGTCTAATATATCTATCTGTGTGAAATAGTTTAAATCCATTTATTTGATATTCAGCTAATAGTTCTCTATTTTCTACATTCATCCACGTTTCGGTAAGTGCAATAATATAATTTTTTTCTGTGCAGACAAGAGCATTTAATTCGTTAATTTTATTTCTTAGACTTATGCTGTTAGTGTAATATACCCTAAGTGAATTGTTATTTTGAGGCCCTTTTCTTTCCCTGATCATTTTGCCAATTCTTTTCTCCCACGAACACATACTTTTATTACCTCCTTCCTCCAAATCAATTCCCATACCACTATCTACTAACAGTTTAAACCCAAACAAACACCTCTAACCACTGGTTCCAACAAGTTCGCAACAGCAACAACCCCAGCCCTCGATAGATGCACCCCATCACGAGCATACATTTCATTTCTTCCATAGAAGTGTTCCCAGTTGTCTATGAAAGATATTGCATTTGATTTGCAATATCTTTCCAGCCGGCAATTGACACCAAGTGCCCTCGACATCCATTCATTTCCCACTCCCTTTCTTAGAAGAATGCCACATATGATCGGGATTCCTCCCTTGCTCCTAACTAATTCTATGGCTGTCCTGAATCTCTGTATTAGTTCCTCACTCCTAACTCGCCCAACATCATTACCCCCTGCACTAATACAAATAATGGGTTTGTTCCCATTTCCCGTCATAATATCATTCATGTTTCCAACAATATTGGCAATTCCAGCTCCCGGATAGCAAAACCTTAATCTGTTCCCCCTATCTATGGCACAAAACGTTCTGTCTAAATACCTCACCTGGGAATCTCCCACAACCAAAATTCGCTTCGGTACCTCCTTAACTTTCTGAGCAGTCTGAGGGGCCTGCGCTCCGCCGCTCCTCGCTGGTTTCCGTTCTGAGTGAACTGCAGGCTCACCACAGCACTCGTCCTCCAACACGGCAAATGAGTTTGCTGTCCTTAGGGCGTCTGTAAGTGGCCTTGTCAAGGTCTTCTTAAGACCCCTGTCCTTCACGACTCCCCACGATGAGGTCCCGTCAACACTGGTCTCCTTCGTTTCCTCCCGAAGTCTCAGCCGTCGTACCTCCTCCCGCAGGGAATCTATCTCTGCTCACAGAGCTCCAACCAGACTCACCAAATCCTTCACTAATCCTTCCATTATTGCAATAATAATGTTACAACAATCGGAGCTCCAGCTAACACAACCTCTCACTGTGACTGCACCTGACTGACTTGTGACTGCACCTGACTGACTTTATTGACTGCTCCTTTTCTCCTTCTCCTGTTGAGACTGCAATGGCTGTCGCCCAGTACGATGCTGCTGGCACACCTGTCTATATCAGAAACATAAGCCTTGCTCCTCTACTTCCTCCCCAGCAGGTAAGAAGACATCAATCTCTTCCTCACCTTCCGACTCCGACTCTATCCCTGAGTCCCCCTCCCATTTCGGTGATTAAGTCCTCTGTCCCAAATATAGAAATTCCCTTGGCCCTCAATTCTCTCTTGGATGCTGCCCTTGATGAGGTGTGCTCCCCTGTTTCTGCCCCTCCTCTCCCTGATTGCCTTGACCGCACCTCTCCAATGCTGCTCTGGACCCAGTCAGTCCACCTCTGGTTCATCCTACCACTACCTTGACTCCATTGTTCTTGCTAGATTTACCTGTTCTTGCTAGATTTACTTGTTCTTGCTAGATTTATCTATGCTCCATAACCCCAATTTCACTGATCCTGATCCTGATCTTAGTATACTGTTTTAATTTGTCTTTGTCCCATGTTCTCTATTTCTATTCTCTCTATTTTTGACAATGTTTATTCTTCATTTGAATATTCGTGTATTTTATGCCAACTTATATGAATTCCAGCTTCGGATATCACAGTTTTTACTGCTTTGTGTCTGTCTCCAGGAGCCAGACACAACTGGTAAGCCATGAGCACTACCTTCTTCACCTTATCGTAATCACTGGAGTCATCAAGGGACAACGTGGAGTAGGTAATTTGGGCCTTCCCAGTCAAGACGGACTGTATCATGATGGCCCAATTCTCCTTTGGCCAATCCAAAGAGGCAGCAACTTTCTCAAAGGCTGCGAAGAACTTCGAAACTTCCTTTTCGTTGAATTTAGGGACCATCTTTATATTCCTTACCGGATCAAAACTACTTGTTAACGTTGTTTTCCTCTGACCACCTAATCGCAATACTTCTAACTCGTGTAGTCTTTCCTTCTCCCTTTCTTGCCTTTCTTTTTCCTTTTCTTCTAATTCCAACCGTTTCATTTCCATTTCCTTTTCTTTCATTTTTCGTTCTTTCTCTATTTCCTTTTCTTTCATTGCCATTTCCTTCTCTTTAATTTCCTGTTCTATTTCTAATTTCTTCCACTCTATCTCGCGATTTATTTCTAAGGCTCGCATTTTGACAGTTAGAAAATTTATATTCAGTTTATCCTTGTTCAGAAAGTCCTAAACATAGTCCAGATCCTCAATGGTCACTTTCTCCGCCATTGTCACTTAAGTGGTGCACGAACACTTAACACACTGCTTCACTTGAGCACTTAACACACCGAGCACTGTACTTCGCCAATACTGCACTTAATCGCACCGAGCACCGAACTCGCCAATACTGCACTTAATCACACCGAGCACCGCACTTGCCAATACTGCACTTAATCACACTGCACTGAACAGGACGTATAACATCCTAATAATTACAAACGGGGGAATTATTCACAGGAGATTGCACTACGTCACCATCCCTGTCAAACATGCTTGACAAGGGGTCGGATCCCGCAGGGGATGCAAATTATGTTACGGCCCTACTGGGACGCAACCGGGTTCTTTTCTGATGGTATTAGTTTTTTGGGCATCCAGCCCCAAGTTAGTAGAGGCTTTTAAGGGGTGAGCTCCATAACGCAAGTAAAATCAATGGGGAGGTACATTAAATACACAAGTATACTTTATTATATATATTCCTTTCCCACCACCATATATAAATTAAAGTCACAAAAGGGAATTATTACAACACAGTATTTACATCTTAGTCTTCCTCTGAAGACACTGGATACTTGGCGATGCTCACTCTGGGTAGCCTTTCCTGGTTTTCTCTTACTAATACTAAGGTTGCGAGCCCTAGGCAGGAGCCTCGTGTGACTCGCTGGTCACTCTCCTCGGTCGGCACCGCAGTGGGTGGTCTCTTCCACCAGCCAGCCCCGGAGACGGCGAATCCTGTCACTGCCACTCCTCGGGCAGGTTATCACGCACTCAGCAGAGTTCATCCGGGGGTGGCTCACAGCTTCTACAAAGCAGACTGGTGAAGAGACCTTGGCTGCCTTGGGTAGACTGATTCAACGTACCTCACAGCCGTCCTAGGTTGACTCTGAAAGCAGACACATCATCAGTACTGGGGACACTACATGGGATCACTAGGAAACATCACTTACTAGCTTAGACACAAACGTCCACTTATTCGCTCCATAGATGGCGATCACTGTCTAAGCGCCACCTCACCAGAGGTCAGCAGCGGCTACGTCACGAGCCGACTAGGACAGGCATCCAGCACTTATTGCCGGTATCTCTCGTCATCACTAGATGGCGTTGTCCATGTGGGATTTTCGGGAGCGGACTCACAGATTGCGTGGACTTCACAGCTTCTGGCTCGGGCGAGGAATTTTGGTTCGTAACACACGCGCCCAAAGTCCATGCTTTGGGCACACTATACAGTAATGTAAGCTTGCCTCGGGTAATAAATAACAGTGATCATCATTACCCGGTTTCAGGGGATGGACGGTGTTTCAGGCCATCCTCCAAAGGTTTCACAATGTCAACAAGAAAACGGTCAATTTAAAGTAGTCTCTCCTACCCTACCAGAGGCTCCAAAACAGAAAATGGGACAGTACATCACTTTTTTGAGTTGCTTTCATTTTCTTGTAAATTTTTTGGCTTTGTGTGATGCATATGAGCAAAAAGTGATGCTCTTTATCGGAGGACAGGTTAGGTATTTACTCGGAGTAGAGAGAATATTATAGAGAATCTTTTTTTTTTCTCTTTGGCAGGAACACCACTTGAATATGGCGTCGCTTGTGTGGGTGTGGCGGCGAAGTGATCTGACCGCAGCGGTGCAACCCATCGTGGCTGTACTGATTTACGTGCTGGATGATCCCGGAAGCACCTTAGTTGAACCTTAGCGTGCATCTTAGCCTGGACACAAGTTCGAACCCTCACTATGGCCTTTGTGGATTTGTTCATTAAATGAATAATGATATTGTGATTTCTGTATCACAAGTGATGTTCTTTTTCTTAAGAATGTTTTCCATGATTTGTATACAGATAAAGATTTGATTGATAACAGTTGTGTACCTCAACTTGGCTTGATAATAAACAATAAAAGTATATTTGAGTTTAAAAACTTATTATTGCTGTAAAGTTTCATAATTTCTGGAGTACAAGACGACTGGTATTGCCCCTTTTAACCCCTCCGTGGTGCCTCCTTGCCGTGGTGAGGGGCTCATGTACACCTCCCTGTGACCGGTGTAGGTTGCCTTAGCCCCCTCTCCTGCCCCTTTTTGGTTGGTAGACGTGCTGAAGGGCACCACGTAGGGGCCTTATGAGCCATCGGACCACCCGCTGGAGGGGTCGCCTGTGAGGGGCCGCCCTGAGTGGATGGTTGGGTGTCCAGGCTGGTGCGATAGGGGGAATGGGGTCTTAGCACCAATGTGGGAGAATGGACGATGTAGTAGGACTCCCCTGTTGAAAAGGGGGAGCACCGCTGGGGTCAACACACCCTTCCTACACTGGCCCACGCTCAGTCTCCCTGGCTGCCCTAGTAGATGGTATCTCTTGGTTCCAGGTCCCAAACTTTTGATATTGTTTGCTGCATGGATGACGACACGACTTCTCTTACCCAGGCTCATGGGGTGGGTGACCAGGCCCCTGAGTTGGACCGTCCTGGAAGACCAGGATCTGTAGCCCCCGCTACAGGGCCCGGTTTAAGCCCAGATCGGACTCTTCCTTCCTGCTCCCCTCCCTCCTCTGTGGTTGGGTCGAGCCCCAAGCCTGCTGTGGTGACCGCCTCGTCCCCTTGCATGGCTCCATCTTATTGTGACTACTGCGCCTTTTGACCCATCTCTCTCTAAAGGTTCTCATCGCCGTCCCCGCCACAGCTACTCTCTCTTATGCTCCCTTCCCATACTAATTCGTACCATGCTTTGTTTGGTCCTACGTGGACTAGTTACTTTGACCTCCATCCTTTACATTCAACTCCTGACAATTTTTCCCTTCATAAGCATCTTGTAGATTCCGTAGATGCCTCAGTTACCTTCAACCCCACCCGTCTTGGTACCCGTGTCGTTGCTGCTCCTCAGGATGCAGCCACCCGCTTAGCCGCCTTATCCTGCCTTGGCGAGACCCCTGTTCGGGTCTCAAAGAACGCTCGGGTAAATGCCAGTGTTGGCACTGTTCTCCTCGCACACCATGTTGCGACTGGTGTTAGGAATCTAAAAGACTGAAAAGACCACGAGGATATCAAGCATATCCTCAAGGCCCAGGGTCATTCTGTCCTCTAGGTGGATATGTTTACTCATCCCCCTCATGGTTATCGCCTTATGCCCCTTCGGGTTGTGAAGATTAACTTTGATGGTAGGATCCTTCCGCCCTCTGTCATTCTTGCTGGTGCCAGATGCTCTGTTCAGGAGTATATTCCATCTCCTCGGCTCTGCAATAAGTGCTGGAGGTTTGGGCATGGTGCCCTCAAATGCTCTAGTCCTGTCTCTCTCTGTCCCATGTGTGGAGGCGAGGGTCACTCTAAGTTGGAGTGCACTTCTCCCTAGGTCCGCTGCCTCAATTGCGGTGAGGCCAACCCTACCTTCTCCCGCACGTGTATACGTTACAAACTTGAGGCGGCTGTCCTCAACTTGAAGCACCGGGACCATTTGTCTTTTCCTGAGGTTCGGCGCTAAGTTCATTGTCTCCCCTCCTTCGCTGGCGTATCCTATGCTCGCGTGGTACGCTCTTCCTCTCCTCGTCCTTCCCACCTTACTCAGTCTCACAACTGTTTCCAAGCCTTAGACCCAAACACACCCACCACCACCTCCCTTGTTTCCCTCCGTTTTGTCCCAGAGGGTCCCCTCCCCTTCTGGTTCTCTGTCTAGGGTATCCCTTCTTTCTACCCAGTATGTCATGTCTCCTGTGTCTTCTTTCTCCTCTCCTTTTGGTCTTCCTTCCCGTCATTCTCCTCCGTCTCTTGGCTCACCACGCCACCTGACAGTGCGGGCCGATGTCCATTGCTCTCCTTGTGGTCATGTTGTTTGCTCGCGCTCTTCTTCTCCTTTCGAGATGCTGGAGTCTGTTGCCCAGTACATTGCTACTGGGAAACCAGTCTCTTTGAGTCAGAAGCGGAAACCTGGCTCCTCTCCTTCCGCCTTCCCGGTAGGTAAGAAGGCTTCGCTTTCTTCTCAACGCCCTATCTCTGATTCTTTCGTTCCTTCCCCTCCCGCTTCGGTGGTGGAGCTCTCTGTTCCTACTGTGGGGGTTTGTTTAGCCCCCGGTTCCGTCTCGGATACTGCCCTTGCTGAGGTGCGCTCCCCTCTTTCTGCCCCTCCTCCTCCTCTTTCTTTTCCTCCTCCAGACCCTGTTCGTCCACCTCTGGTCTGTCCTCCCACTTCTTTCCCTCCTTCTTTACTCAGTTTACCCATGCCTCCTAACCCTGACTTCGCTGATCCTGACCCTGTGCTTCTTTCACGTGCTGTATTCTCTTTTCACCTTTGTTTCTTCTTTGATCTCTGTTGCAATCCTTTCTCTTTTTGCCAATGTCTATTCTTCCGTGGAACATCCGTGGATAATACGCCAAATTCCTTGACCTCCAACTTCTAATTTCACAGTTTTCGCCCCTTTGTGTCTGTCTCCAGGAGCCGATGTTTGGTGCTCGTCCTGGTCGCTTCCGTGGCTATTCTCTTCTCTCACCCCCCCCCCCACCAGCTGTTGCTGGGGCCCATAACTCTTCTGCTCTCTTGATTCACTCAGATGTTCCCTTCGTCCCCTTACTTTTTTCCTCGCCTCTCCTTTGATCTGCTGCGTGTGTCTTTGTGCGTAAATGGTACGTGGTTTGTTCCATTTATCTCCTCCCCACTGTCCCACTTTCTCTTCCCGATCTTAAACACCTCCTAGACTCCTTGCTAGAACCTGTGCTCCTACTGGGTGATTTCAATTGTCGTCATGCCCTTTGGGGTGATGTGCTGACAAACACCCAGGGTCACCTCCTTGAACCTTTCCTCCTCTCTTCTTCCCTGTCCCCTCTTAATTCTGGTGAGCCCACTCATTTGGACTCTCGGACTTGCTCCCTTTCCTGTCTCGATCTTTCTCTGTGCTCGTCATGCCTTTCTTTAGATTTTGGGTGGTGTGTCCTTGATGACTTCCATGGCAGTGACCATTTTCCTATCCTTGTTAGTTTTTTGTCTTTTCACCCTCCTCTCTCCTTCCCTAGTGGCGGTTTGCAGAGGGTGACTGGTGCCTCTTTACTCACCATGTTACTATTTCCGACCTCTCCATTCTGCCTCTCCCTCATGCCCTCCTTCTTTTTCATGACACTGTCTTTGATGCTGCCCTCCACTCTATTCCTTGCTCTTCCTCTTGGGGAATGCGGAAGTGCGTTTCCTGGTGGAATGTGGACTGTACTCGGGCTGTCTGCTGTAAGCGTGCAGCCTGGAAGAGACATCGCAGCCGGCAGAAAGTTGAGTCTTTTCTTTTGTTTCGAAAGGCGAGTGTGGTGGCCCGTAGGACCATCTGTTCATCTAAACGTGCTTGCTGGATGTCTTATGTCTCCACCGTTATGTCCAAAACTCCTCTACCACTGGTCTGGAAGCGTATTCGCAAGATTACGAACTTACCCGCGTAAGTTCCCGATGTCTCGCTGGTCCTTTGCCTCCGTGGTGTTCTTGTGGCGGACCCATTGCAGGTCGTTACCGAACTGGGTTCCCACTTTTCATGTTAGTTCTGGTTCTCATCTTCCCCAATCCTTCCTTCTTCGTAAGCCTATTCTTGAATCTCGTCCTATAAATTTCTGTACTCATCTTCGCCTTCCCTATAATGATCCCTTCTCTCTCTCTGAGCTTCAGTCTGCCCTAGCCCTCTGTGGTTCTACAGCAGTGGGCTCCGATGGCATTCATTATGAAATGCTTTGCCATCTCTCTCTGTGCACGTCTCAGTATTTACTGAGTCTGTAAAATCGGAAGAAGAACCAAGAACTGGCATGCTTTAAAGTAATTAGAACTAGAGACTGCTGTGGGGAGTATATCTTCTCCAGTTTCAGTCAAGGGTGCTGAGTCTGTCCTGACTGTTGGAGCAGTCTATAGAATTCCTAACACTGATGTGTTCGAATTCAACTCTAACCTTAGAAATCTAATACAAGGTAACAGACTGAACCAAAGCTATCTAATTATCGCAGGGGGACTTTAATATTGACCTCTGCGAGCCTGAAAACCCTACTGCTGCCAGCTTCCTCAACTGTATGAATTCCTGCTTCCTCATACCCTTAATCACTAGACCTACTAGAATCACTGATAGTACTGCCATGGCTCTTGATCACATCTGCACCAACATAACCTCTCCACTTACTTCAGGGATAATCACCGATAACACTACTGACCATTACCCCACATTTCTCTTAACTAACATTAACAAACCACCTCTAGAGACAAGGGAGATAAGCTTTAGGCTGTACAATGAAACTGCAATAGGCAATTTTATAGCTGCTGCTGCTAATGTCAACTAAGAGACCGAATTAGGTAACATATGGGACATCAACCTAGCAGTGCAATCTTTTCTTCAAAAAACTCTCAGCCTTTATAACACCCACTGTCCTATACAAACGAAACAAGTCACAACTAAAAGGCTAAACAATCCCTGGCTTACAAAGGGAATACTTAAATTCATTAATAAAAAACATGACCTTGAGAAGAAGTATAGGTTAGGAATCGTCTCCAAAGAATTTTCAAAGAATTACTCATCATTGCTATCTAAAATAATTAGGAGAGCCAAAATTAAATACTACGAAGATAAATTTACCCACACAAAGGGCAATATTAAGAAAACATGGAGCACAATTTCACAAATATTGGGATCAAAGAAGATTTTAAATAACAAATCAATACTCCTGTCCAATAATGATGGTCTGCTTTCAGCCTCTGACACTGCTCTTTAGTTCAATAGGTTCTTCTCTTCCATTGGGTCATCCCTTGCAAATGATATTCCATCTTCCAGTACTAATGTTATACTCAAATTGTATGACGGTTGAAACATAACCAATCACAGGCGAGTAGGCCTCTGACGTCATCCCAGACAGAGAGTCACCAGCCGTGCTCCCATCAGGCCGCAGTATTCGGAAGAGTAACGCCATCCCAAGATGGCGCGGGAAATTAAAAAATCGCTGGCGGAAGAGTAATTCGCCGCCAGCGATTTTTTAATTTCCCGCGCCATCTTGGGACCTGCATCACCCACCACCACCTTCACCAACGCCGACAGCATCAAGTCTAGTGAGTGTTTCAAGCTACTGCAATCGTCGTCAGTCATCGTCGCAAGTATCAACTGATCATTGTGTGTGTTGTACTGTTATTTAAGAGGAATTGGTGTAAAAAAAGACTTCAACCGTCAAACAATTTGAGTACAACACTAATATTCAGGACTATCTTACAGGTAACTATCCACAGTCTCTGTACCTAATGCCTACTAATTCCATTGATGTTACTGACATAATCCTTTCCCTTAAAACCAAGTCTAGTGCCCTTGAGGAGATACCAACTCTTATTTCACAGTACTCTGTGAAATATTTCTGTACTCTGTGAAATACAGTACTCTGTGAAATACTTATTTCCACAGTCTCTGTACCTAAAGCCTATTAATTCCACTGACGTCAATGAGATAATCCTTTCCCTTAAAACCAAGTCTGGTGCCCTTGAGGAGATACCAACTTTAATCTACAAAAAAGCCTCCAGATCTTTAGCCCCTGCTATTGCTTTGCTCTTCAACAAGTCACTTGAACTCCAAACCTTTCCAGATATTCTAAAAAAAAGCGAGAGTAACGCCTGTCCACAAATGTGGTGATCTCACAGATGTTAACAACTACAGACCTATATCAATCCTGCCAAACTTGTCAAAAATTTTTGAAAAACTAATCTATAAGCAGCTTTACTCATATCTAGCCAAACTCAATATACTTAGCCCTAGCCAATATGGCTTCAGGCCCAAAAAAAGCACTAACGATGCACTTATTAGTATGCTTAACTCGATTCATACAGCTCTTGATCAAAATGAGTTCCCTGTTGGGTTATTTGTGGACCTGCGTAAAGCTTTCGATACCGTCAACCACCAAAACCTTCTTCTTAAATTACATCATTATGGTGTCAGAGGACACTCCCTACAATACCTCAAATCCTACCTTACTGACAGGCTCCAATGTGTTTCTGTGAATAATACAATTTCTCCCACACTACCCATCAACATTGGTGTTCCCCAGGGCAGCATACGTGGCCCTCTCCTCTTTCTCATCTACATTAATGACCTTCCAAATGCCTCCCAACACCTCAAACCAATTCTATTTGCTGATGACACAACCTTCATTTACTCCAGTCCTGATCCCCTTGCTCTAAATGCCACAGTAAATACTGAGCTTAATAAAGTCCATCTGTGGCTAACTGCCAATAAACTCACCCTTAACATTGACAAAACTTTCTATATTCTGTTTGGCAATAAATCCTCTAATCAAATAAATCTCAAAATAAACAATACCCAAATTTGTAACAAATTAGATGGCAAATTCCTTGGCATTCTCATTGACCACAAGCTGAATTTCCAGGGACACATTCTAAACATATCAAAAAAAGTTTCAAAAACTGTGGGCATTCTTTCTAAGATCAGATATTATGTACCACGCCCTGCCCTGGTGACTCTCTATTACTCCCTTATCTATCCATATCTCAACTATGGTATTTGTGCTTGGGGCTCTACTACCCAAAATCACTTACGTCCTCTAATTACTCAACACAAAGCTGCTATTAGGACAATATCCAATTCTGGCCCCAGACATCACTCGGTACCCCTACTCAAATCTCTGAATATGTTAGACATTAAGTCACTGCACATTCTCTCATGTGTATTATACATATATAAAACGCTAAACTATAATGCCAATCCTGATCTCAAAAGCTTCATAGAAGGTTGTAACAGAACCCATGAGCACCTCACCAGAAATAAATACAGTTTTGATATTCCTAGAGTACGACTAAATCAAACCAGAAATGCTCTACAAATCAAGGGGCCCAGAATGTGGAATGACCTTCCCAACCATGTTAAAGACTGTACCTCTCTCAACCAGTTTAAGTTAAAAACGAAGCTATACCTAATAAATTGCATGTAACCCACCTTACCCCCCTGTTGTCAACCCATGTATATTTTTTGTTTTTTTTTGTTTTTCAAATCAACGCTGTTTGAATGTAATTTTCTGTAATAATTTGTAATTGTATTTGTGCTGCTTTTTCAACAATGTTGCCCCCTCTTTTACCTCTATTTTTTATATGTACTCATCACATCTTTTCTTTTTACCCATTAGTTTTAAGCTGTAGTCATTAATGTTTTTCCTGCCCGAAACGCTTTGCGTAATAGTGGCTTTAGGCATTGTATGTACTAGCTCTATCTATAAAGCCAACAAACTTTGTAAATCTCTTTATGTATGTACCTTACCTAAATAAAGATTATTATTATTATTATTATTATTTACAAAAAAGCCTCCAGATTTTTAGCTCCTGCCATTGCATTGCTCTTCAACAAGTCATTGAACTCCAAACCTTTCCAGATATTCTAAAAAATGCGAGAGTAACCCCTGTCCACAAATGTGGGGATCCCACTGATGTTAACAACTTCAGACCTATATCAATTCTGCCAAACTTGTCAAAAATATTTGAAAAACTAATTTATAAGCAGCTTTACTCTTATCTAGCCAAACACAATATAATTAGCTCTTGTCAATATGGCTTCAGACCCCAAAAAAGCACTAACGATGCACTTATTAGTATGATTAACTTGATACATACAGCTCTTGATAAAAATGAGTTCCCTGTTGGGTTATTTGTGGACCTGCGTAAGGCTTTTGACACTGTTAACGACCAAAACCTTCTTCTTAAATTACAACATTATGGAGTCAGAGGTCACTCCCTGCAGTACATTAAGTCTTACCTTACTGACAGGCTCCAGTATGTTTCTGTGAATAATTCAATTTCTCCCACCCTACCCATCAACATTGGTGTTCCCCAGGGCAGCATACTTGGCCCTCTCCTCTTTCTCATCTACATTAATGACCTTCCAAATGCCTCCCAACATCTCAAACCAATTCTTTTTGCTGACGACACGACCTTCATTTACTCCAGTCCTGACCCCCTTGCTCTAAATGTCACAGTGAATACTGAGCTAAATAAAGTCCATCACTGGCTAACTGCCAACAAATTCACCCTCAATATTGACAAAACTTTCTATATTTTGTTTGGCAATAAATCCTCAAATCAAATAAATCTCAGGATTAACAATACCCAAATTTGTAACAAAGTAGATGACAAATTCCTTGGCGTTCTCATTGACCGCAAGCTAAATTTCCAGGGACACATTCTAAATATATCAAAAAAAGTTTCAAAAACTGTTGGCATTCTTTCTAAGATCAGATATTATGTACCCCGCCCTGCCCTGGTGACACTCTATTACTCCCTCATCTATCCTTATCTCAACTATGGTATTTGTGCTTGGGGTTCTACTACCCAAAATCATTTACGTCCTCTAATTACTCAACACAAAGCTACTATTAAGACAATATCCAACTCTGGCCCCAGACATCACTCGGTACCCCTACTCAAATCTCTGAATATGTTAGATATTAAGTTCCTGCACATCCTCTCATGTGTATTTTATATATATAAAACGCTGAACTAATGTCAATCCTGTCCTTAAAAGCTACCTAGAAGGTTGTAACAGATCCCATGAGCACCACACCAGAAACAAATACCTATTTGATATTCCAAGAGGAAGCAATACATAGGAAGCATTACTTTGGTTTTGGAAAAGTTGTTCAATGTCAACCAATATTTTTTCACTAGTTGTTTATGAGGAGCGCGGCAATTGTTCCAAGTTTCAGTACTGCAGCGTAAATAGCAAGGGAGAATTTTTTTTTTCAACGAATTTTACACATTTTTAAGTTTGAATAAAACAACACACCTTTCAGATATAATCATTCTATGGCACTTTTCTGATACATTAGCATATAATAAAGGTTCGTAACTTATGGAGTTTCCAAAACATCGTTAGTTTTCCTAATACAAATATTCAAAGTTCCCCCCAAAAATTATGCAAATATGTCATGTTTATTGCTATTATAAAATCAATAAATGAACTTAGGAACAAACCATAAGTTGGGAGTTTAGATACATACACTTTACATATAAGGTGTAAGTTTCATGTAATTTGAATAAAAACGTAAAAGGTATTCAAACGTTTATGTTAGTTGAAAATACATAAGAAAATAATAAAGTCTTTGACTCTTTGCTATCACAATAGCATACATTAAAAAAATATTATAATTAGTTTTATTAGAAAAACATTTAAGTTAATTTTTTTTCAATTTTTTTTTATCGGACGATTTGCATGAAACTTATACACCTGACTGCACATAAGCCTATCTGTAAGGGTGCCAATTTTGGAGAAAACTTATTAATGTCAACCTAAGCCACAGATGGCAGCACCTTAAACAATGCTGTTTGTTGACCAAATTGTATTTTTGTTTTTTTTTCTGCCATGTTTCCTCCCCCCCCCCCTCCTTTTTTCCATTTTTTCTTATTTTTCTCAACACAATTTATACTTTAATCTCAATTAGTATTAAGTTTGGCTTAGTGTTTTTCCTGCCCGAAACGCTTTGCGTAATAGTGGCTTTAGGCATTGTATGTACTAGCTCTATCTATAAATCCATCAACGTTGTATCTCACCTTGTATGTATGTACTTTACCTGAATAAATATTTGTATTTGTATTTTGTATTTGTATACGCAACCTATGGTCCACTTTAAGGATAAGACACATTACGCAATAAATTGTCCAGTGTCGTGGACAGTACACAATACGCCACCTATTCTCCAGTGTCGTGGACAGTACACAATACGCCACCAATTGTCCAGTGTCGTGGACAGTACACAATACGCCACCAATTGTCCAGTGTCGTGGACAGTACACAATACGCCACCTATTGTCCAGTGTCGTGGACAGTACACAATACGCCAGCAATTGCCCAGTGTCGTGGACAGTACACAATACGCCACCTATTGTCCAGTGTCGTGGACAGTACACAATACACCACCTATTGTCCAGTGTCGTGGACAGTACACAATACGCCACCTATTCTCCAGTGTCGTGGACAGTACACAATACGCCACCTATTGTCCAGTGTCGTGGACAGTACACAATACGCCAGCAATTGTCCAGTGTCGTGCACAGTACACAATACGCCACCAATTGTCCAGTGTCGTGGACAGTACACAATACGCCAGCAATTGTCCAGTGTCGTGGACAGTACACAATACGCCACCTATTGTCCAGTGTCGTGGACAGTACACAATACACCACCTATTGTCCAGTGTCGTGGACAGTACACAATACGCCAGCAATTGTCCAGTGTCGTGGACAGTACACAATACGCCACCTATTGTCCAGTGTCGTGGACAGTACACAATACGCCACCAATTGTCCACCTTAAGGATAAGACACAATACGCCACCTATTGTCCAGTGTCGTGGACAGTACACAATACGCCACCTATTGTCCAGTGTCGTGGACAGTACACAATACGCCAGCAATTGTCCAGTGTCGTGGACAGTACACAATACGCCACCAATTGTCCAGTGTCGTGGACAGTACACAATACGCCTCCTATTCTCCAGTGTCGTGGACAGTACACAATACGCCACCTATTGTCCAGTGTCGTGCACAGTACACAATACGCCAGCAATTGTCCAGTGTCGTGCACAGTACACAATACGCCACCAATTGTCCAGTGTCGTGGACAGTACACAATACGCCAGCAATTGTCCAGTGTCGTGGACAGTACACAATACGCCACCTATTGTCCAGTGTCGTGGACAGTACACAATACACCACCTATTGTCCAGTGTCGTGGACAGTACACAATACGCCACCTATTCTCCAGTGTCGTGGACAGTACACAATACGCCACCTATTGTCCAGTGTCGTGGACAGTACACAATACACCACCTATTGTCCAGTGTCGTGGACAGTACACAATACGCCACCTATTGTCCAGTGTCGTGGACAGTACACAATACGCCACCAATTGTCCAGTGTCGTGGACAGTACACAATACGCCACCAATTGTCCAGTGTCGTGGACAGTACACAATACGCCACCTATTGTCCAGTGTCGTGGACAGTACACAATACGCCAGCAATTGTCCAGTGTCGTGGACAGTACACAATACGCCACCAATTGTCCAGTGTCGTGGACAGTACACAATACGCCACCTATTGTCCAGTGTCGTGGACAGTACACAATACGCCACCTATTGTCCAGTGTCGTGGACAGTACACAATACGCCACCTATTGTCCACCTTAAGAATAAGACACAATACGCCACCAATTGTCCAGTGTCGTGGACAGTACACAATACGCCACCTATTGTCCACCTTAAGGATAAGACACAATACGCCACCAATTGTCCAGTGTCGTGGACAGTACACAATACGCCACCTATTATCCACCTTAAGGATAAGACACAATACGCCACCTATTATCCTGGGTCGTGGGGCTCAGCATCCCTGCGGTCCGGTCCTCGACCAGGCCTCCTTTTTTGTTACACATCCCCAGGAAGCAGCAGTGTACCTCCTTTGTAATCAAACTTTAATCTTCAGTAATCCTCCTTGGTAAATTTGTAATCACCTTTGTAAATCTTCTTCACAATCACTTGTTAAATGTTTTTAATTCAAAAACTATGTATGGAACACAACCAAAACCTTCCCCTGTTATAGTGTAAATACTCTAATATATCTATCTAGAAAAGAATCTTTTTCCATAATATCGTGTCGTTGTCTACTAGGAAATTTTGTCAGATAAAAAGAAAGTCGAAAATTTCAGTTAGGCAGCAGGATGTTGCTGCTGGAAACTCTCCTTACTAAGACTTCTTAATAGCCCAGTTGGTAGAGGTTGTCCTCACACATGTGGGGTCCATGGTTCGAGTCTCCTAGAGCCCAGGTGAATGGACTGCTGTCAAAAATCACACTGACCTCTTTATCAATAGTACTGAGCACACACACCTTATCTACTGTGACAGATCAGTAGATGATCGTGGGAGAGTTGGAACAGCCTTAAGGGAAGGGAACTACCACTTAGAAGGGGTCAGGACAAGATATTTGCGATGGAACGGAGGTGGGTGGGGATTAGATTAGTGCCCAACCGTTTTGACGATCGGGGATTGAACGCAGGCATGCATGAAGAGACCGTCGCTCTTCCGTCCAGCCCAAGTGGTTGGGCGGAGTAGCCTTTAAGACAACGAAGTTACAATTGTTCTTATAAGTGGTGCAATTAGTCTGGGTTATAGTCGTGAAGAGTGAGGATTGGAGGGTAGAGCGACAGTCTGGCTTCATACAGGTCCACGTTCAATCCCCGACCGTCCAAGTGATTAGGCACCATTCCTTCCCTCCGTTCCATCACTAATCCTTATCCTGACCCCCTTCCCAGCAGTTGGGCACCATTCCTTCCCCCCGTCCCATCCCTAATCCTGACCCCTTCCTAGTGCTATATAGTCGTAATGGGTTGGTGCTTTCCCGATGATAGCTCCCATGGAACTGTTCACTTTTGTTCTTCGAGAAGTAATTGGGTACCAGGATTGGGAGATAGTGTTCTAAGGAGAACAAGAAGACAAGACTTATCATGAACAATGGGAAGGAAGAGCTGTCAGCCTTGCTAACAGGAGTCACAAGTCCTCTTCACCTGTACCACCATGTATAAATAAGATCAGTTGGAGGTGGAAGACAATTAATTAGAGATCATTACAGCAAGTTACAACCTCTTGTTTACAAAGGATCAGAACCATACCACCGACATTGATCAGTAATGTTGGTGAGTAACACTTCACTAAACCATCCCACCGACATTGATCAGTAATGTTGGCGAGTAACACTTCACTAAACCATACCACCGACATTGATCAGTAATGTTGGTGAGTAACACTTCACTAAACCATACCACCGACATTGATCAGTAATGTTGGCGAGTAACACTTCACTAAACCATACCACCGACATTGATCAGTAATGTTGGTGAGTAACACTTCACTAAACCACACCACCGACATTGATCAGTAATGTTGGTGAGTAACACTTCACTAAACCACACCACCGACATTGATCAGTAATGTTGGTGAGTAACACTTCACTAAACCACACCACCGACATTGATCAGTAATGTTGGTGAGTAACACTTCACTAAACCACACCACCGACATTGATCAGTAATGTTGGTGAGTAACACTTCACTAAACCACACCACCGACATTGATCAGTAATGTTGGTGAGTAACACTTCACTAAACCACACCACCGACATTGATCAGTAATGTTGGCGAGTAACACTTCACTAAACCACACCACCGACATTGATCAGTAATGTTGGTGAGTAACACTTCACTAAACCACACCACCGACATTGATCAGTAATGTTGGTGAGTAACACTTCACTAAACATGGAAGACAATATTAACTTCTTAGGAATATTTTCCCACTCAGACATAGAGACCTTTTAGACACACACACTGGCTATGGTGGTTATCTTGAGATGACGTTATCTTGAGGTTATCATAAGGTTATCTTATGTCATCCCCAGGAAGCAACCCGTAGCAGCTGTCTAACTACCAGGTACCTATTTACTGCTAGGTGAACAGGTGCATCAGGGCGAAAGACACTCTGCCCATTTGTTTTCGCCTCCCTTGGGGATCGAACCCTGAACCTTAGGTCTACGAATCCCGAGCCCTGTCCACTCAGCTATTCGGGCCCGTAATAGTGAATTACTTTGCTAAATTTCATTCATATATTAACAATAATACATTTTACAACTATTTGATCCCTTACGAAGGACCCAAAAATGTTATAATGGAATATAAATACTAAATTAAGAATATCATGATCTTATTTAGACCGACTGCTTTTTTTCCGTTAACTTTGTTATATAAGACAATAACATAAATATCACTAATATAAAATATATTTAAAGACGTAAACTTTATTTCTTTTTTGTAATCATCTTAAGAGTTATTATTATATTTAACATTATTATTATACATTTTGGTTTGGAAAATGACTTGTTACTTAGATTGATGTCAATACTTACGAGATGATTGGAAAGCTCCAGCGACTGTTTTAGTTGCCAACTTGTTACAATAACTATTATATAATTTGTCGTATGTTAGACAAAACGAGCATTAAGAGTTGTTGGTGTGTGTAAAGAGAACATGTGTCTGGTAGAGAAGCTTAGTGTGAGGCAAGTGGTTTGTGGGACAATATAAGAGCATAAGAATTGTATTTGACAGTTCCTTTATCATTAACAGCAGAGGTTCCTAACCTGGGGTCCACAAGCTAGGTTCCCAACCTGGGGTCCACAAGCTAGGTTCCTAACCTGGGGTCCACAAGCTAGGTTCCCAACCTGGGGTCCACAAGCTAGGTTCCTAACCTGGGGTCCACAAGCTAGGTTCCCAACCTGGGGGTCCACAAGCTAGGTTCCTAACCTGGGGTCCTCAAGCTAGGTTCCCAACCTGGGGTCCACAACCCAGGTTCCCAACCTGGGGTCCACAAGCTAGGTTCCGAACCTGGGGTCCACAAGCTAGGTTCCCAACCTGGGGTCCACAAGCTAGGTTCCCAACCTGGGGTCCACAAGCTAGGTTCCTAACCTGGGGTCCACAAGCTAGGTTCCCAACCTGGGGTCCACAAGCTAGGTTCCCAACCTGGGGTCCACAAGCTAGGTTCCCAACCTGGGGTCCACAAGCTAGGTTCCCAACCTGGGGTCCACAAGCTAGGTTCCTAACCTGGGGTCCACAAGCTAGGTTCCCAACCTGGGGTCCACAAGCTAGGTTCCCAACCTGGGGTCCACAAGCTAGGTTCCCAACCTGGGGTCCACAAGCTAGGTTCCCAACCTGGGGTCCACAACCTAGGTTCCCAACCTGGGGTCCACAAGCCAGGTTCCCAACCTGGGGTCCACAAGCTAGGTTCCCAACCTAGGGTCCACAAGCCAGGTTCCGAACCTGGGGTCCACAAGCTAGGTTCCGAACCTGGGGTCCACAAGCTAGGTTCCCAACCTGGGGTCCACAAGCTAGGTTCCCAACCTGGGTTCCACAAGCTAGGCTCCCAACCTGGGGTCCACAAGCTAGGTTCCCAACCTGGGGTCCACAAGCTAGGTTCCTAACCTGGGGTCCACAAGCTAGGTTCCCAACCTGGGGTCCACAAGCTAGGTTCCCAACCTGGGGTCCACAAGCCAGGTTCCGAACCTGGGGTCCACAAGCTAGGTTCCGAACCTGGGGTCCACAAGCTAGGTTCCCAACCTGGGGTCCACAAGCTAGGTTCCCAACCTGGGGTCCACAAGCCAGGTTCCCAACCTGGGTTCCACAAGCCAGGTTCCCAACCTGGGGTCCACAAGCCAGGTTCCCAACCTGGGGTACACAAGCCAGATTCCCAACCTGGGGTCCACAAGCTAGGCTCCCAACCTGGGGGTCCACAAGCTAGGTTCCCAACCTGGGGTCCCCAAGCTAGATTCCCAACCTGGGGTCCACAAGCTAGGCTCCCAACCTGGGGGTCCACAAGCTAGGTTCCCAACCTGGGGGTCCACAAGCTAGGTTCCCAACCTGGGGTCCACAAGCTAGGTTCCCAACCTGGGGTCCACAAGCTAGGTTCCCAACCTGGGATCCACAAGCTAGGCTCCCAACCTGGGGTCCACAAGCTAGGTTCCCAACCTGGGGTCCACAAGCTAGATTCCCAACCTGGGGTCCACAAGCTAGGCTCCCAACCTGGGGGTCCACAAGCTAGGTTCCCAACCTGGGGTCCACAAGCTAGGTTCCCAACCTGGGGTCCACAAGCTAGGTTCCCAACCTGGGGTCCACAAGCTAGGTTCCCAACCTGGGGTCCACAAGCTAGGTTCCCAACCTGAGGTCCACAAGCTAGGTTCCCAACCAGGGGTCCACAAGCTAGGTTCCCAACCTGGGGTCCACAAGCTAGGCTCCCAACCTGGGGGTCCACAAGCTAGGTTCCCAACCTGGGGTCCACAAGCTAGGTTCCCAACCTGGGGTCCACAAGCTAGGTTCCCAACCTGGGGTCCACAAGCTAGGTTCCCAACCTGGGGTCCACAAGCTAGGTTCCCAACCTGGGGTCCACAAGCTAGGTTCCCAACCTGGGGTCCAAAAGCTAGGTTCCCAACCAGGGGTCCACAAGCTAGGTTCCCAACCTGGGGTCCACAAGCTAGGTTCCCAACTGGGGTCCACAAGCTATGAAAGTGTATTATACATATATAAAACGCTAAACTGTAATGCCAATCCTTACCTCAAAAGCTTCATAGATGGTTGTAACAGAACCCACGAGCACCACACCAGAAATAAATACAGTTTTGATATTCCTAGAGTACGACTTAATCAAACTAGAAATGCTCTACAAATCAAGGGACCCAGATTGTGGAATGACCTTCCCAACCATGTTAAAGACTGTACCTCTCTCAACCAGTTTAAGATAAAAACGAAGCTATACCTAATAAATTCCCTGTAACCTACCTTACCCCTCTATTGTCAACCAATGTCTGTTTTTTTTTTTAAAGAGTGCTGTTTGTCGACAGAATTGTATTTGTGCTGCTTTTTCAGCTATGTTTTCATTTTATTCTTTATGCTCAATTAGTATTAAGCTTTAGTCATTTAAGTTTTCCCTGCCCGAAACGCTTTGCGTAATAGTGGCTTTAGGCATTGTATGTACTAGCCCTATCTATAAATCCATCACTCTTTGTAAAACCTCTTGTATGTATGTACCTTACCTAAATAAACATTTGATTTGATTTAATTTTATTTGATTTAAGTATGGCCAATTCGCAACCTCCCCAGAGCTGTTTCCCATCGCCGGTTACGGTGGTAGGAGGACGGCCACGAGGAAACACAACATTTAAGTGTACATAGTTTGTTACCAGTAACAGACGACCAAGAAGCCTGCCAACGGGTAAGAATGGAGGAATGGATAACCGGGTAAAAGTCGGAATATGGAATACCTTTACGAGAGATGGTACAAGAGCGGCCGGACAGCTTCATTGGCGGCAGCATCCGCACGCTCATTTAAAGACACACCAATATGGCTAGGAACCCAATAAAACTCAACCAACTTAAATTTACTGTGAACAAGAAACAGCCAATGCTAGATCTCGACAACTACTAGATGAACCGGATTAAAGGACCCGAGAGCCATGAGGGCACTACGAGAGTCAACAACAACTACAAAGGAAGACTGACAACCAGAAAGCAGGAGACGAAGAGCATAGAGAAGAGCATAAAGCTCCGCTGTAAAGATGCTAGTCTCCGGAGGTAAGTGACA
>NC_091184.1:15677649-15707837 GCF_040958095.1 Procambarus clarkii | reverse complement strand
GATGTACCATGGGAGAGTGTGCCTGTAAGACACATGGTGGTGATGTACCATTGGAGAGTGTGCCTGTAAGACACATGGTGGTGATGTACCATGGGAGAGTGTGCCTGTAAGACACATGGTGTCAATGTACCATGGGAGAGTGTGCCTGTAAGACACATGGTGGTGATGTACCATGAGAGAGTGTGCCTGTAAGACACATGGTGGTGATGTACCATGGGAGAGTGTGCCTGTAAGACACATGGTGGTGATGTACCATGGGAGAGTGTGCCTGTAAGACACATGGTGGTGATGTACCATGGGAGAGAGAGCCTGTAAGACACATGGTGGTGATGTGCCATGGGAGAGTGTGCCTGTAAGACACATGGTGGTGATGTACCATGGGAGAGTGTGCCTACCCATCAACATTGGTGTTCCTCAGGGCAGCATACTTGGCCCTCTCCTCTTTCTCATCTACATTAATGACCTTCCAAATGCCTCCCAACACCTCAAACCAATTCTATTTGCTGACGACACAACCTTCATTTACTCCAGTCCTGACCCTCTTGCTCTAAATGCCACAGTAAATACTGAGCTAAATAAAGTCCATCTTTGGCTAACTGCCAACAAACTCACCCTTAACATTGACAAAACTTTCTATATTCTGTTTGGCAATAAATCCTCTAGTCAAATAAATCTCAAAATAAACAATACCCAAATTTGTAACAAATTAGATGGCAAATTCCTTGGCATTCTCATTGACCACAAGCTGAATTTCCAGGGACACATTCTAAATATATCAAAAAAAGTTTCAAAAACTGTGGGCATTCTTTCTAAGATCAGATATTATGTACCACGCCCTGCCCTGGTGACTCTCTATTACTCCCTTATCTATCCATATCTCAACTATGGTATTTGTGCTTGGGGTTCTACTACCCAAAATCACTTACGTCCTCTAATTACCCAACACAAAGCTGCTATTAGAACAATATCCAACTCTGGCCCCAGACATCACTCGGTACCCCTACTCAAATCTCTGAATATGTTAGATATTAAGTCACTGCACATTCTCTCATGTGTATTATACATATATAAAACGCTAAACTATAATGTTAATCCTGATCTCAAAAGCTTCATAGAAGGTTGTAACAGAACCCATGAGCACCACACCAGAAATAAATACAGTTTTGATATTCCTAGAGTACGACTTAATCAAACTAGAAATGCTCTGCAAATCAAGGGGCCCAGAATGTGGAATGACCTTCCCAACCATGTTAAAGACTGTACCTCTCTCAACCAGTTTAAGATAAAAACTAAACACTACCTAATAAATTCCCTGTAACCTACCTCACTCCTCTATTGTCAACCCATGTCTTATTTTCTTTTTTTTTAATCAACACTGTTTGTCAACCTATTGTATTTGTGCTGCTTTTTCAGTCATGTTCCCCCTTTTTTTTATCTTTATTTGTATTTGTTCTCAACACATTTTATTCTTTATGCTCAATTAGTATTAAGTTCTAGATATTAATGTTTTTCTTGCCCGAAACGCATTGCGTAATAGTGGCTTTAGGCATTGTATGTACTAGCTCTATCTATATATCAATCCATTAATGTAACATCACTTGTATGTATATACCTTACCTGAATAAACATCTGTAAGACACATGGTGGTGATGTACCATGGGAGAGTGTGCCTGTAAGACACATGGTGGTGATGTGCCATGGGAGAGTGTGCCTGTAAGACACATGGTGGTGATGTACCATGGGAGAGTGTGCCTGTAAGACACATGGTGGTGATGTACCATGGGAGAGTGTGCCTGTAAGACACATGGTGGTGATGTACCATGGGAGAGTGTGCCTGTAAGACACATGGTGGTGATGTACCATGGGAGAGTGTGCCTGTAAGACACATGGTGGTGATGTACCATGGGAGAGTGTGCCTGTAAGACACATGGTGGTGATGTACCATGGGAGATGTGCCTGTAAGACACATGGTGGTGATGTACCATGGGAGAGTGTGCCTGTAAGACACATGGTGGTGATGTACCATGGGAGAGTGTGCCTGTAAGACACATGGTGGTGATGTATCATGGGAGAGAGAGCCTGTAAGACACATAAACATTCACCCATAACGCTATGCGTGCTATTGGCTGTACAAGAATGTAAGAACCCTTGTATACAAAAATAATAAATAAAATACAGTAATATATCATAATATATTACTGTATTATATCACAATTATGTAAAATATCGTAATTCCTATTGTTTAGCTTTTTAAGTTTTCTCAAGCATTACAGGGGTTACTGTGTGCAGGTGTTTAACATTAAGGGGGGGGCAGGGTCCAGGCAGGCTTCACATACAGCTGTAATTAGGTCAGTTTCAGTCTCATCTGTCCTGCACCTCGCAGTGTTCTACAATGTTAAAGATTTTTCTTTTAAACCATTTCATATATTAATGGGCCCCAGAGACATCATCTATAACTTTTGTTACTCCTCTGCATGATCCTTTTTTTTCTAATTTCACCCAAAAAATCATAAAACTTTTTCCTTGAAAGATTATCAGCTACTTTTAATCTCACAATATTATCTTTCTCTGTCTTAATCCTCTTTCTTGATGATTTTGAGCCCTGGTGCCACACCTGAGCTGGGGCTGCCAACCATCTCTGGGGCCACCAGCATCTTTACGTAGGTAATGCTAGAAGGTCTGCCCCCCTACCCTGCACCCTTCCGTAGATTATGCCAAAAGGAATGGGGCTCCCCCTGCTTCTTTCCATAGGCTATGCCAAACGGCATTCCTGCATCTTTTCGTAGATAATGCCAAAAGGTTTGGGGCCCTGCTGCCTCTTTCCGTAGGTCATGCCAAGAGGTCTGCGTTACCCTGCATCTTTTTGTGGGTTAGGCCAAAAGGTCTGGGACACTCTGCATCATTTCGTAGGTTATACCAAAAGGTCTGGGGCACCTTGCATCTTTCTGTAGGTTATGCCAAAAGGTAGATCTATTTTGAAATTCCCCTAACGTGATTATTCCAACCAGGCATACTACTTCTTTTATTGCTTATAAGATAAATACTCTCTTCTCCTGCCCTATCTAGCACTGAAACGACAGATGTGAAAAAGTCCTTGAGATTGTTCTGATGCAAATTGCACTGAATAATATTGCAAGCAATTGCATCACTTGTGATTTGAGTATTGGTTAAGCAGGCATTTAAACTTATCCAGGTCAGCAAGAGTGGCCTTCCTACGTTTAGGTGTGTTCTAGGGAGGTTTATGTTATCTTTGGCAGCAGCAACTTGTGAGTGAGGTATATTGGAGGTGGCCATGGCAGGATGATACCAGGACAGGTTGTCATCACTGACAGCCTTATACTTAAAGGTGTGACCAGTTATATCATAAATAAGAAAATGATCAATATGAGACCTTCCATTCCTATCTCATGACATAAAGCTATAGTAATAGTAAATAAATCATTAACAGCAGGATTATGTAAATTTTCAGCATCCATGAATTCATTAAACAAATTTAAGTATACATCTTAGCGGGTAAAATCAGTGTTAAAAATCACCTACCACCCCATGAGTTCAGCATTATGATACAAATTAGTCAATTGATATATTTCTGATCATATATTTCCATACTCATCTGCACAGTTGATATTGCTTGTGGAAACCATGCATATACACACACACACATAATCAAATACTGCTGAGCACCTTTCAGGCCCCTGAGCAAAGGGGCCTGACATCTGAGTGGACAGCACATCGGATTCGTAGACCTGAGGTTCCGGGTTCGATCCTTGGTGGAGACGGAAACAAATGGGCAGAGTTTCTTTCATCCTGATGAGTCTGTTCACCTAGCAGTAAATATATACCTGAGAGATAGACAGCTGCTACAGGCTGCTTCCTTGGGATTGTGTAACAAAAAGGAGGCCTGGTCGAGGACCGGGCCGTGGGAACGATAAGCCCCGAAATCATCTCCAGATAACTATAGGACACAAGTATAGCAGGAGTGAACCCTGATACAATATTGACAACCTCAACTTTACATTGCATATTGTTATGCCCAGGATAGCAGCAGCACCATAGGGTCTTCCAGGACCTGACCAGTCAATAGACATGTCAATACTGGCAGTGGAAAAAGAACTATCAATAAATTTGAAGTGGTTTTGATATTCATAAGATGTAAGCCAGTGTTCTTGCAAAACAAGAATATTTTGCACATACCAAAATGCTTTTAACGTTCATATATTCAGGGTTTGTTATTTCTCTAATTACCTTAATAACCGGGAATTATAACTTTACAAATACTGAAGCATTGTCATGGGGGTAAATAAACCATATTATGTGAAGATCATTTATGTGCTAATTAAAACAACACTTATAGTAAGAGGACAGTAAATTGGAATGTTGAGACAATTGTCAAGTAATAATAATATAATAATTAACAGGTTTTAAGAGCCATCTATTGCACAATATTCTATCTATAAATAATCTGAACTAATAATAGAGCCTAAATAAATAATAATTAAACATCATTCACATCCATCAAGACAAGAAATTAAACGACCAATCAAAACCATATAGGATACTCCTACACCTCATAATACAGGCCAATAATGATCATAAATATACTTATCAATTAAACAATATTCAAACTAAGGACTTTACATCAAATTTTTTAAATCACTAATTTAAAAGCAGACATCCTTTTATATTAATAAATTGTCAGATTAAGGCATATGTAAACAAATGAAATAAATATTAGTAATTAAGACTTCGATGAAATACTCCGCATTATAATACAAATTCTGGAGTCACTCATATAAATGCAAAGTTTTGGTTTATAAAATACCAGATTTAAGATAATACAAATATCAGAATCAGGCTAATATTATTGCCAGATTCATATACAGTACTGTATATATATATATATATATATATATATATATATATATATATGCGAACAAGCCTGAATGGTCCCCAGGACAATATGCAACTGAAAACTCACACCCCAGAAGTGACTCGAACCCATACTCCCAGGAGCCACGCAACTGGTATGTACAAGACGCCTTAATCCACTTGACCATCACGACCGGACATAATGAGGTGATAGCCGAGGCTATTTGAACCACCCCACCGCCGGCACTCGGATAGTAATCTTGGGCATAGCATTTTACCAAATCACCTCATTCTTTGGGGCACACGTGAGGAACACAAATGCGAACAAGCCTGAATGGTCCCCAGGACAATATGCAACTGAAAACTCACACCCCAGAAGTGACTCGAACCCATACTCCCAGGAGCCACGCAACTGGTATGTACAAGACGCCTTAATCCACTTGACCATCACGACCGGACATAATGAGGTGATAGCCGAGGCTATTTGAACCACCCCACCGCCGGCACTCGGATAGTAATCTTGGGCATAGCATTTTACCAAATCACCTCATTCTTTGGGGCACACGTGAGGAACACAAATGCGAACAAGCCTGAATGGTCCCCAGGACAATATGCAACTGAAAACTCACACCCCAGAAGTGACTCGAACCCATACTCCCAGGAGCCACGCAACTGGTATGTACAAGACGCCTTAATCCACTTGACCATCACGACCGGACATAATGAGGTGATAGCCGAGGCTATTTGAACCACCCCACCGCCGGCACTCGGATAGTAATCTTGGGCATAGCATTTTACCAAATCACCTCATTCTTTGGGGCACACGTGAGGAACACAAATGCGAACAAGCCTGAATGGTCCCCAGGACAATATGCAACTGAAAACTCACACCCCAGAAGTGACTCGAACCCATACTCCCAGGAGCCACGCAACTGGTATGTACAAGACGCCTTAATCCACTTGACCATCACGACCGGACATAATGAGGTGATAGCCGAGGCTATTTGAACCACCCCACCGCCGGCACTCGGATAGTAATCTTGGGCATAGCATTTTACCAAATCACCTCATTCTTTGGGGCACACGTGAGGAACACAAATGCGAACAAGCCTGAATGGTCCCCAGGACAATATGCAACTGAAAACTCACACCCCAGAAGTGACTCGAACCCATACTCCCAGGAGCCACGCAACTGGTATGTACAAGACGCCTTAATCCACTTGACCATCACGACCGGACATAATGAGGTGATAGCCGAGGCTATTTGAACCACCCCACCGCCGGCACTCGGATAGTAATCTTGGGCATAGCATTTAACCAAATCACCTCATTCTTTGGGGCACACGTGAGGAACACAAATGCGAACAAGCCTGAATGGTCCCCAGGACAATATGCAACTGAAAACTCACACCCCAGAAGTGACTCGAACCCATACTCCCAGGAGCCACGCAACTGGTATGTACAAGACGCCTTAATCCACTTGACCATCACGACCGGACATAATGAGGTGATAGCCGAGGCTATTTGAACCACCCCACCGCCGGCACTCGGATAGTAATCTTGGGCATAGCATTTTACCAAATCACCTCATTCTTTGGGGCACACGTGAGGAACACAAATGCGAACAAGCCTGAATGGTCCCCAGGACAATATGCAACTGAAAACTCACACCCCAGAAGTGACTCGAACCCATACTCCCAGGAGCCACGCAACTGGTATGTACAAGACGCCTTAATCCACTTGACCATCACGACCGGACATAATGAGGTGATAGCCGAGGCTATTTGAACCACCCCACCGCCGGCACTCGGATAGTAATCTTGGGCATAGCATTTTACCAAATCACCTCATTCTTTGGGGCACACGTGAGGAACACAAATGCGAACAAGCCTGAATGGTCCCCAGGACAATATGCAACTGAAAACTCAATTGCTCAAGGTCAATGGTCAAGTGGATTAAGGCGTCTTGTACATACCAGTTGCGTGGCTCCTGGGAGTATGGGTTCGAGTCACTTCTGGGGTGTGAGTTTTCAGTTGCATATTGTCCTGGGGACCATTCAGGCTTGTTCGCATTTGTGTTCCTCACGTGTGCCCCAAAGAATGAGGTGATTTGGTAAAATGCTATGCCCAAGATTACTATCCGAGTGCCGGCGGTGGGGTGGTTCAAATAGCCTCGGCTATCACCTCATTATGTCCGGTCGTGATGGTCAAGTGGATTAAGGCGTCTTGTACATACCAGTTGCGTGGCTCCTGGGAGTATGGGTTCGAGTCACTTCTGGGGTGTGAGTTTTCAGTTGCATATTGTCCTGGGGACCATTCAGGCTTGTTCGCATTTGTGTTCCTCACGTGTGCCCCAAAGAATGAGGTGATTTGGTTAAATGCTATGCCCAAGATTACTATCCGAGTGCCGGCGGTGGGGTGGTTCAAATAGCCTCGGCTATCACCTCATTATGTCCGGTCGTGATGGTCAAGTGGATTAAGGCGTCTTGTACATACCAGTTGCGTGGCTCCTGGGAGTATGGGTTCGAGTCACTTCTGGGGTGTGAGTTTTCAGTTGCATATTGTCCTGGGGACCATTCAGGCTTGTTCGCATTTGTGTTCCTCACGTGTGCCCCAAAGAATGAGGTGATTTGGTAAAATGCTATGCCCAAGATTACTATCCGAGTGCCGGCGGTGGGGTGGTTCAAATAGCCTCGGCTATCACCTCATTATGTCCGGTCGTGATGGTCAAGTGGATTAAGGCGTCTTGTACATACCAGTTGCGTGGCTCCTGGGAGTATGGGTTCGAGTCACTTCTGGGGTGTGAGTTTTCAGTTGCATATTGTCCTGGGGACCATTCAGGCTTGTTCGCATTTGTGTTCCTCACGTGTGCCCCAAAGAATGAGGTGATTTGGTAAAATGCTATGCCCAAGATTACTATCCGAGTGCCGGCGGTGGGGTGGTTCAAATAGCCTCGGCTATCACCTCATTATGTCCGGTCGTGATGGTCAAGTGGATTAAGGCGTCTTGTACATACCAGTTGCGTGGCTCCTGGGAGTATGGGTTCGAGTCACTTCTGGGGTGTGAGTTTTCAGTTATATATATATATATATATATATATATATATATATATATATATATATATATATATATATATATATATATATATATATATATATATATATATATATATCTGAATCTGGCAGTTATATTATCCTGAGACTGGCAATTATAAAACTCATATACAGTATATATATATATATATAAATAGCATAAATATGTTATTTACATTATCTTGAATCGGGCAGTTTTATATTTATATGGATCTAGCAATTATATATATATATATATATATATATATATATATATATATATATATATATATATATATATATATATATATATATATATATATATATGTCGTACCTAATAGCCAGAACGCACTTCTCAGCCTACTATTCAAGGCCCGATTTGCCTAATAAGCCAAGTTTTCATGAATTAATGTTTTTTCGTCTACCTAACCTACCTAACCTAACCTAACCTAGCTTTTTTTGGCTACCTAACCTAACCTTACCGATAAATATAGGTTAGGTTAGGTTAGGTAGGGTTGGTTAGGTTCGGTCATATATCTACGTTAATTTTAACTCCAATAAAAAAAAATTTACCTCATACATAGAGAAAAGGGTAGCTTTATCATTTCATAAGAAAAAAATTATAGTAAATATATTAATTCAGGAAAACTTGGCTTATTAGGCAAATCGGGCCTTGAATAGTAGGCTGAGAAGTGAGTTCTGGCTACTAGGTACGACATATATATATATAATTGCTTGCTACTTATATATATAGAATTCCTTGCTACTTATATATATAGAATAGCCAGATTCATATATACATATATCGAATTGCTAGATCCATATAAATATAAAACTGCCCGATTCAAGATAATGTAAATAACATATTTATGCTATTTATATATATATATACTGTATATGAGTTTTATAATTGCCAGTCTTAAGATAATATAACTGCCAGATTCAGGTTAATATAATTGACAGTCAGGCTTTGATACTGTAAGCCATACCTACCTTTTACTTAAACTTAATCATTACAGAATCTGAGGCCTTCCTGATAACTATATTCTATCATATCTTAATGATAGACACCAATATGTAGCCATTAATGACATAACCCCCCCCCCCCCACATCTCTACTGTAACCGTAGGAGTGCCACAGGGCAGCATCTTAGAACCTCTCCTATTGCTTATACACATCAATGATTTACCAAATATCTCTAACATCCTTAAACCAATACTATTTGCTGGCGATACTGCCTTCATCTATTCAAACTCCAATGCAACACACAATAAGTAATATTGTAAACAACAAATTGAAACAAACTGGATGTGGTTGGATGTCAACCAACAAACTAAATATAGAGAAGACCTATTACATTGTATTTGGAAGTAAATTATCAAATGAAATTCACCTTCAAATAGATAATGTCAACATTACCATTAAAAATGATGAAAAAGTTCCTTGGCCTATACATAAACAAGAGACTAAATTTGAACACTCACATACAGTACACAGGCAAAGTCTCAAACTGTTGGTATATTCTCAAAAATCACATATTATATTCCCCACTCTTCTATCCTTTCACTATACTATTCCCTAAAATATTCCTGTTTAACATAATGATAATGCTAAAGATGATAATGTTTTTTTGAGAAACGTACATAGAAAATGGGTTACAAGCACAATGTTGGATTTCTAGATAAAGCAAGAATATACTATGCCTAAAGCCACTAATATGCACAGTGTTTCAGGCATGCTGTGGATAAACACTTAAAACTAATTGTTAAAAACAATTGAGATGAAAAGCAAAAGTTGAACAAAAGTAGAAAAAAATAAAAAGAATGACAATAATTACATGTTGAACGGAACAGCAAAACTGCAACAGAACAGCCGATGGTAATTTTAACCAAATAAACATGGTAACTTTTTTTGTTTACTTGGCATATAGCAGTATTACAAGTTCAGTCATTATTCATTATTGTTTAATAATAGCAAGACATAGGTTGACAATCAGTAGGTAAGGTAGGTTACATGGCATTTATTAGGTAGTACTTAGTTTCTCTCTTAAACTGGTTGAGAGAGGGACAGTCTTTGATGTTATTGGGAAGAACATTTTACATTTTGGGACTCTTGATTTGTGGAATATTTCCACTTTAGCTAAGTCGCACTCTTGGAATATCAAATAAATATTTGTTTCTAGTGTGGATTTCAAAGATTCTGTTACAGCCCCCTACCATGTATTTAAGAACAGGTTTAGCATTGCAATTCAGTGTTTCATATATATATATATATATATATATATATATATATATATATATATATATATATATATATATATATATATATATATATATATGTCGTACCTAGTAGCCAGAACGCACTTCTCAGCCTACTATGCAAGGCCCGATTTGCGTAATAAGCCAAGTTTTCCTGAATTAATATATTTTCTCTATTTTTTTGCTTATGAAATGATAAAGCTACCCATTACATTATGTATGAGGTAAATTTTTTTTATTGGAGTTAAAAATAACGTAGATATAGGACCGAACCTAACCAACCCTACCTAACCTAACCTAACCTATCTTTATAGGTTAGGTTAGGTTAGGTAGCCGAAAAAGTTAGGTTAGGTTAGGTTAGGTAGTCGAAAAACAATTAATTCATGAAAACTTGGCTTATTAGGCAAATCGGGCCTTGCACAGTAGGCTGAAAAGTGCGTTCTGGCTACTAGGTACGACATATATATATATATATATATATATACTGTAACCCCGCGATTATCCGGGATTCGAACATCCGAAAAACGCCCTTATACGGCCAAAATCGTGAATGGATAAAGTTATCACAATATCCGGCCAAAATAGCCACAGGGACCGGATTAAAGCAGGTTTTCTGCAGAAATTACACTATCCGGTCAGTCCCCCAGATAATCGTGCCTTTGTCCGTATATGAAAACATGAGGCAGGCCATACGGTATTAATCCCGTCTGCCCGAGACTCGAGGCGCATGGTGTAGGTGGGGGTGGGGTGGGTGGGTGGTGTTGGGAGGGTGGGAGGGGTGCGTCAGGAGGGACTACCTGGGTACAGGAATTACCATTAATTTTAGAACAATTAATCATAGCCAAAAACAAATAAAATAACTACTAGTAATTATGTAATAACAAATAAATAAGTTTCCTAAAAGCATTGTGCACAGGCTGAAGTTTCCTTAAAAATATTGTGAATTTTTTTCCTCCTGGCGGCCTACATAACGCGTTATGGCTGCCCCAAGTGGACCTGTCCAACACTGGTCAACCCATGTGCGTCCGTCCCTCGTGTTATACACAGTGCTGCGCCATTAGTGAAATATTTTTTTAAATAACTTTTTTATTTTCATAGTAACTTTGAACATTTTTGGCCAAGACTATGTCTGGTAGCAGCATCAATCGTTCTGGAGGTGTTAAGAGGAAGAAAGTTGTCCTAACAATAAAAGACAAGTCACAGTTATACGCCTCAACCAGTGCGGCCTCACAGTGTTGCGCCATTAGTGAAATATTTTTTTAAATAACTTTCTTAATTTTCATAGTAATTTTGAACATTTTTGGCCAAGAATATGTCTGGTAGCAGCATCAATCGTTCTGGAAGTGTTAAGAGGAAGAAGATTGTCCTAGCAATTAAAGACAAGTTACGTGTTGTTCAAACAGTGAGGCGTCACAGGCAGCCAAGCGCCTTCAACAAGTGAGGCGCCACAGGCAAGCCAAGCTCCTTCAACAAGTGAGACATTATAGGCAAGCCAAGCGCTTTCAACAAGTGACGCGCCACAGGCAAGCCAAGTGCTTTCAACAAGTGAGGCGCAAGCAAGCGCCTTTAACAAGTGAGGCGTCACAGGCAAGCCAAGCGCCTTCAACAAGTGAGGGCATGCAAGCGCTTCAACAAGTGAGGTGCAAGCAAGCACCTTCAACAAGTGAGGCCTCACAGGCAACCCAAATGCCCTCAACCAGTGAGGCTTCAGCAGCTGGCAGTCAAAACTAACTTAGCTTAATGAACTGTACAGTAATTTTAAGTGTTAATTTTAGTGTTGTGTTAGTATAGGTTACGTAAATTGTTAAGAATTTTTAACTTCAAGATGTGTGGCATCAATCAAGAAGACGAACACCAACAAGGTAAGTTGAGGTTTCTAGTTGAATATTTAATAATTGTATGTGGCAAGGCAATTCAAATTATGTTGTTTGTAGTATAAAAATAGTTGGAAATGGTCACTTTTGGACTCGTAGGTGAAAAAGTACCATTATCCGAAAAATGTGATAATCCGGCTGGGGGTCCTTCCCATATAGTCCGGATGATCGAGTGGAGACAGTAGTAGCAAGAATTGTCCACAATGTGGATATGCAGCTGGTGCCTGTATAGCATTGCTGATTAATACATAATAATACCAATAATAATGAGTATGTTGTCATGCTCTATTTTGTTATATATCATAAAAATGCATTGCCTAATGATAATATCTGTTACTTTCACAAATGTCCAATTTTTTTTTTTTTGGGGGGGAGGAGATTTGTTTTTTCTCCTTTGTTTATTATCAGATTTTGTTGTAACCTCTACATCCTGGAGAGTGCATACCCATCCCTAACTATGTCAAGATAGAATGAAATTGGTCATCAAATAAATCAGTCACAACTGGCAGAACTTGGGACTGAATTTTTTGACAGTTTTTCAGATTTCAAATTCTATTTTCTTTGTATCTTTAGGCAGTTTTGATGATTAGGGACCAGATTAGGGCTTTATAACTTTTATACAGAATACATTTTTATCCCCTTAATCCCTATATTTTATTTCTCTGGGGGGGGGGGGGTATTTATTCTTGACATCATTACAACACACATTGACCTAAAAGTTTCACATATTCGAGTAAGAATGCCAAACAACCTTTAATAAAACATATAAGTAAATTAATGAATAAGAACTAAATTATTCATTGTCGATAACTTCAACTTCAATTATCTCTAAAACTAGAGTTTCAACTTTGAGTCAGTTTTAAAAAATCCAGTTTCTGACCGATTCTCACCATTTTTCCAAATAATGTGCACAGCTGTCTCTTTTACAATCCTATTGAATGGATTTTTCCCAAACCCTAAATGTTTGGAGTTATCAATTTTTTTTCTAGGTTTGGCGTATAATTCAAATGCCACATTGACAATTTTTTTTACAGTAAACTAAACTGAAAACATACATTCTAAATCTATGAAAATGAAGATCATATACTATTCTGAGAGCATAATAACACCAAAGGAATAATTGGTGATAGTTTATATTTTTGCAGCGGATTTCAAAATCTGATGTTCTCAATATTCAATTTTATAATTATTTTTTTATTTTCTTATTTTTTAAGTTACGTTTGTGATCATTTAGACAAAGTTGCAGGATTTGCTAGTATGCACAAAAAATTGGAAAGCATTAGAGCAAATTTGAGAAACTGAACTTTGCCATCAGGTCCTGTCATATATGCTCCCGAAATATGGTGTATATGGTCCCGAAACACTATGCGTGCTAGTGGCTTTACAAGAATGGTAACTTAACTTAATTTCTAAATTCTCTGTTAACCCCCCAATATATCTTCTTGTAAATAAATAAATAAATAAATATGTATGCCATGCACAGCTTAAGGGTTAATACAGAACTGTACTGAATAAAATGTATAAAATGTCAAACTAACAATAATAATATTTTTAATAAAACAATTTGTAAGTTGATTCTATTAGAAATGCAGCTGAAAGACTTGCTGTAAAGTTAAACATAGACAATTTCAAGGCTAGCACTGAATAGGTATGTCGATTTAAAGAGAGCTAATACATCATTAACATGAAAATTTGTGGTGAACATTAAGTGCAGATGTTGGAAGTGCTAATGCATATAAGCATAAACTTTCTCAGCACATGATATCTAATAATCAAAGCTGGTTTTAAGTGTACAAAGCAGATAAAAATGGCTTTATCTGAAAGATATGTATATGATAAGATATTTAACTGAAACTATATATTATGAAAGATACTGTAATGAAGCTCACAAGAAAGAAACAAACTAAGATTCAAAAGTTTTGGTATGGTTTCACAGTAGGCCTACAGGACCAGCAACCAGCACTAGCAAGGACTCACCTTCCGAGGATAAACAGGCAACTGGACCAGCACCCAGCACTAGCAAGGACTCACCTTCCAAGGATGCCCAGGCAAGTGGACCAGCACCCAGCACTAGCAAGGACTCACCTTCCAAGAATGCCCAGGCAACTGGACAAGCACCCAGCACTAGCAAGGACTCACCTTCCAAGGATGCCCAGGCAACTGGACCAGCACCCAGCACTAGCAAGGACTCACCTTCCAAGAATGCCCAGGCAACTGGACAAGCACCCAGCACTAGCAAGGACTCACCTTCCAAGGATGTCCAGGCAACTGGACCAGCACCCAGCACTAGCAAGGACTCACCTTCCAAGGATGCCCAGGCCTCTATACCAGCACCCAGCACTAGCCATAACTTACCTGGGAATACCAATTGAGCTGTACAGTACAGTTCTAATGACATTAAATGTACAAAGTGTAGTTTATGATATAAGTGTACTGCAGTAGTGTGATTCTAGTGGTCTGTACTTTATGTACAGATGTAATGTATAATGTACATTTGTTAGAAAAGTTACTGTTCTTTAAACAATTTATATTCATGTGTGTGGCTCTCTCAGGATATTAAGGCTAACAAAGTTTGCACTACAAAACTCAACTGGTAGAGTAAGTACAGTACTGTAACGTGCAATATCATTTTATTTCATTGCAATTCAAATTCTTTGTTATTTAAATTTTTCAAAAGGCAAATGTGTACTGGCATATGTATTATTATTTTTTTTTTGGGGGGGGGGGGGGGAAGGGGGATGCTGGGGCCGGATTGATGGAATGAATTCCACAAATGAATGAATCGGCTACGCCCCCATATAGCTCGTTCAAGCGAGGGCACACTGTATTACTCATATAATTTCTACATTTACTATCTACATTTAATTTCATGCATTTCTTTGATAAAGTGTTTACTCGTGTCCTTTATGATCTTGGTAATTTGTAAGTTTTTTATTTATTTATTTTTATTTATTTATATACAAGAAGGTACATTGGGTTTGTGAGAATACATAGCATAGTACAGTATTTACAATCTTGTAAAGCCACTAGTACGCGCAGTGTTTCAGGCAGGTCCTTAATCTAACAGATAATTTTAAGTAGGTAAATTCTATCAGAATTAATAAAATGATAAATACATTGCAAGAAAAAAAATGAGACGAGAGAGATTAGTAAGTATATTAACCCTTAAAGTGCGCATCACGTTATATGACGTGCTGGACGTTGTACCAGTAAACTGCGCATCACGTCATACGATGTGTTGGAGTACTACGCAAGATTTAAACAGCCCACGGATACACGGGGTTCACCACACCTTCATCAGGGCTCTTGTAAACAGACGCCATTTTTTTAAAAAATCGTGGGCCAAACTCCCGGGTGTTATTGGCCTCAGTATTGAGTGAGCAACCAAGCCTGACACACGCAGCATGAGCTAACAGCACTGCTGTTCAGCTTGTGACCACAGCATCGCCTAAAAATGCCAAATTATACTTGTTCATGCTATTATGTAGCGATGATATTATTACAGAAGACCCCTGACTGTGATAAAACTGACCAGGGTTCTGATAATAGCAGGATTGTGGTGATATTTAGCGCTATGCGCCATGGAAGGAGGTGTAATGATGTAGGAGGGAGGGTGGTGGCGATGTCTTTTGACTGTGTGTGGCCACCTTTTATTGACTGCACTCAGCATACCAGCTTAGTGGTTCGCTATGGTGAACACAAATGTAGATACTTATATATAACGTGTGTATAGAGGGTATAAACAGCAAGAGAAGGTTTGGAGCCGCCATTTTGGTGAGAGCGGTGGCGTCGTCTGCACGACGCCACCGTGCAGACGACGGTGTTGTTTACTGGTTACCACGATGGTCTTTGGGCACCATACCAGTTTATTTGTACAAGTATGATGAATAAAACAGGTAGATATTTATATATAATGTGTGTATATAGCGTAATAACACCACACAGTATTGTTGGAGGAGAAATATTAGTGCGTCTGGCCTTGAGGGCGGCCGCCGATCAGCTGACTGTGTGAGTAGCCACATCTCTGTGCCTTTACTCACCATACAAGCTTAGATGTACAGTTATGGTGAACAAAACATGTAGATACTTATATATAACGTCTGTATATAGTGAATTATAGCAAAAACATTATTGTGGGAGGAGAATGAGGGTGAGTCAGATGACTGGAGGTAGGGCGAGAGTGGCTGGCTGGTACACAGCGGTCACTCCTCATTACTTTTTGACTCATAATAGCTACTTGGTGGTTCGTTATAGTGAACAAAACATGCAAATACTTATATATAACCTGTGCTTATAGTGTAATAACCGACAAAGTATTTGTTCACTGATTGATGAACGTAATTGAATCAACAATATGCACACCATATTTTTGAGTACAGCAATGATTCACTCATTTTATTATATAAATATATCAAACTACACACTATTGAATAATATTACAGCAAAAAAAGTATGAAAAATCAATCAGAGACATTGAAATAATTCGGTAATTATCTCTTTGTGGCAACTCTGGCCTGATAGCTTGCGAGCAACAGACCGCCTGGGACGCACGCTGAGTCAGCGCCTATAATTTGCCAGACTTCCCCGCCCTATAGCGGGCAATATAAGCCACTTACGATTTTTTTATTATTTTTCCCGTGATCAGTGAACACAAATTAACAGGTTAGAAAGAAAAAATATTTTTTTTTTTTCAAAATGACATGCGCCTGTGGGGATGCAACCCGTTCTCGCAAATTTAATAAGTCAATATTGACTTATTAAATATGTGCATAGGTGACATACTTAACATAATAGATACCCTTAAAAAGATTCATAGAAAACACCGACCTTACCTAACCTTGTTAGTATCTTAAGATAAGCATCTTATTGCTTCGTAATTACAATTATTACCTAACCTATAATAGGTATAGGTTAAGTAATAATTGTAATTACGAATCAATAAGATGCTTATCTTAAGATACTAACAAGGTTAGGTAAGGTCGGTGTTTTCTATGAATCTTTTTAAGGGTATTATGTTTAGTATATCACCTATGCACGTAGTTAATAAGTCAATATTGACTTTACGAATTTGCGAGAACGGGTTGGGGGATGGCAGGATATTAGACCCCGAGCATGTTAAGGGTTAAAGCACATTGGTATATTAAAGCTCTGATTAATTACATTGACAGCTTGATTGGTAATTTTAACAAGATTAATAGACACCATACAGCAGATTGACAGCACAATCACCCCATTGACCCTATTAAACTTAAATTATAGTATGTTTATGTTACTCTATGTTCTGATATGTTCCAAGAAAATGTCATGAGGAGCAGTTCTAAATTACACCTTGTATTTCCATTCAGTAATTAATGTAAATAAACTACTGTACTGTTGCTAGAACTACTGACTCCGTAATGTAATAATCTATGCCAGTACTCTGACTATACTCTGTACCTGTAAAGTAAGGCTGTAAAGTACCTGTACACATTTTTTGTCAATTTTACTGTAAATTATCTACTTAAAATTATCTGTTAGTTTAAGGACTTCCCCGAAACTCTATGCGTGCTAATGGCTTTACAAGAATGTAAAATCAACTTCATTTCTATGTTCTCTCTTAACCCCCAATGTACCTTCTTGTATATAAATAAATAAATAAATGCTTGTCATCCTTATGTATCACCTTTGTATTAATTTTTTATTTTCCTTGAACATTCTCATTTTGTTAACTTACTTCTCTTATAGTATTAAGTGTTTTACCCCGTCACAACATTAATTAAAAAATTTCTATATTACTATTAATTTTGCCCTAAACGCTTTGCGTAATAGTGGCTTCATTAGTACAGTATGTGTAACTGCTGTCCCTTCAATTGTACAATACTGTTATTACACATAGAAATCACAATAGCGTAATGCATCAAATTTATTTATTTATTTATATACAAGAAGATACAGTGGGTTTGTGAGAATACATAGCATGGTATTTACAATCTTGTAAAGCCACTAGTATGCGCAGCATTTTGGGCAGGTCCTTAATCTAACAGATAATTTTAATTAGGTAAATTCTAGTGAAATTAATAAAATGATAACAGATACATTGCAAGAAAGAAAAAAAAATGAGATGAGAGAGATTAGTAGGAATATTAAAGCACATTGGTATATTAAAGTTCAGATTGATTGTATTGACAGCTTGATTGGTAATTTAAACGAAGATTAATAGGCACCATACAGCAAATTGAAAGCATATATAAGAAGACAGCAATGATCACAATGGTAAAGTTGTTTGGACTGGGTACATGAAGATTGGGAGATTGGGTAGCACTAGATGCAGTGCAATTTTAAAGCAACAAGGTAGAAAACTATGAAGATGAAATTGGGTACATTTTAGTTTTCTTTTTGAATGACGCAAAAGTTGGACAGCTTTTCAATTCATTAGGGAGTGAGTTTCATACACTAGGTCCCTTTATTTGCAAAGATTGTTTGCACAGATTAAGTTTGACTCTGGGGATATCAAAGAGATATTTATTTCTGTTGTGGTGATAATGGGTCCTATTACATCTGTCCAGGGAGAGTTTCAGAACATGATTTGCATTTAAGAACAGGGTTTTGTAAATGTAGTTGACACAAGAGAATGTGTGGAGTGAGATTATGTTTAGCATGTTTAGGGAGTTAAACAAGGGGGCTGAGTGTTATCTGAAAACAGAATTTGTTATTTGGGATTTTACTGAGGGATGATGGACTTGAGGTGGTTTGCAGTGGTAGACCCCCATGCACAGATACCATAATTAAGATAGGGATAGATTAGTGAATAATATAGTGAGATGAGAGCAGAGTTAGATACATAGTATCTGATTTTGGGGAGTATACCAACTGTTTTAGAGACTTTCTTAGTTATGTGTTGTATGTGGGTGCTGAAGTTGAGTCTCTTATCAAGGAATAGGCCAAGAAACTTTCTATCATTTTTATTACTAATGTTAACATTGTCTATCTGAAGCTGAATTGCATTTGTTGATTTGCTTCCAAATAAGATGTAGTAAGTCTTTTCAATGTTAAGTGTTAGTTTGTTGGTTGAAATCCATAAGTGGACTTTTTTTTAGTTCATTATTAACAGCATTATTTAGTGTGTGTGTTTTGGGGTTAGAGTAGATGAGGGTAATATCATCAGCAAACAATGTAGGTTTCAGAATGTTGGTGACATCAGGCAGACCATTAATGTATATAAGAGATAGGAGAGATCCCAAGATGCTGCCCAGTGGCACCCCAATGGTTATTGGTAAAGTGGAAGAGGTTATATCATTGATGGCTACACATTGGTGTCTATCACTAAGATAGGATTGGATATAGTGCAGGGCATGACCTCGGATTCCATAATGATGCAGGTTACATAAGAGGTAGTTGTGATTAACAGTATCAAAGGACTTTCTCAGGTCAAGGAAAAGTCCAATCGGAAACTCATTTTTGTCAAGGGCTGAGTAAATTATATCAAGGAGCCTAATAATTGCGTTGTTAGTACTCTTTTGGGAGCAGAAGCCAAACTGATAGGGGCCGAGTATGTCGAATTTTACGAGGTAGGAGTACAGCTATTTGTAGATAATTTTTTCAAATATTTTTGATAGTACAGGTAGGTTTGATATGAACAAATTTGAAATGAATTTGTTTGTTTGTTTCATTTTAAGTTTGAAATGAACAAATCCACAAGAGCCATGACGAGGGTTCGAATCTACGTCTGAGAGTGTGTACTGAAGTAAGGGCGAAGAGGTAGAACAGCTTATTGACAGAGCTCAGGTGCATGGGGGAATTGTGTAAAAACCTAGTTTGTGTCTCGGAGAGACTGCAGGATCCGTGGTAAGTCAAGTTGACTTCTCGGTTGCAATTCTTATCCATGTCGATTAACCACCATGCTGCGCCGAGTTTACTGTGAAATTCCCCCTGTGCGCATGAAATAAAGTGTTCACTAAAAAACTTTTTTCTTCGTAAAATGATAAATTTCCTTCCCTGAACATGTCTATGTAAAAATAAATACCAAATTCCACTTACTTTGGTTCTGGAGACGTGGACAAGGTGCGTTGTGATGTCATCAGGGGCTGGTCGCCCGTGCATGACACGACCAGACACGGTCGCACGGGCCATTCAAGCACCAGATGTTGGCACAAAATATTTTTTCAATTATCCGTTTAATGTATTTCCAATGCGGTTTTATTTGTTTGTTTTTTTATCGTATATGAAGCATATTTGTATCCTTTACAATATGTATACAGTAGAACGTTCATAATGTTCCATGAAACTGTGATACATGTGTCAGTAATGTGTCCACAATAAATGTTTATTGTCACAATATTACTTGTTAAAAATTCACTAAAATTACAATATGTACAGTTTCACACACTACACAGTAACACACTGTATTACACACTCAGTACTTCGGAAGTGAGTAATAATCAATGAAGTAGTCCAGGGTACACAGTGCGACTTCGCTTTCATTGCACCAGGTACAGATAGAATTTCGCTTCCTGTTTCTTTGTTCTGTGTGTACACCCTTGGCATTAGTACCTGTAGGTGGTATGTAGCCAAGCTTGTAAAACATAAGGTAGTCTTGCAAAGATTACAGGGAAAGATCAATTTGTAAGGTTGTCGTGAAAAGATCGCCTTGTAAGGTCCCACACAGGAAGAAATTCAGCCAGCCTCAAAGAGTGTCCGTCAGTAAAGAAGAGATTCAGCTATTCTTGAAAATATCTATGGAAAACACCACCATGGAAGCCGCTAACACTTTTTATCTATGCTACTTGTATCAGATGCATCATCACTGAACGCAGAAAAAGATTCATCTATGTATCATCTAAATAAATTGGAGATAGCATAGGTGGGCAAGGGTGGCGCTCAGAGCTACAACTGGATACGCTCGCTGTATTGTCCTCATAGATGCTGTATCACTTGCATCTGACCTTTGTGTTAGGTCTTTATTGCACCTAGCTTCACCAACATTATGACCCTTATATTCTTCAAACATTAAGGTTTGAATTTCACCGACAAAGCGCGATCTTTCAACTCCGCATCGGACAGGTGTTTGGGAGCCAGAGGAGCGTGCGCCACTCATGGTTGCTCACTCAGTACTAACCCAACCAGCAGCCCTAGGGCATAAGGGGAATTTTTTCCAAGATGGCTACCTCTCACTGGAGGTCCTAAGAGTCCATTTCTTACACAACCAACCTCGCACAAATTTAGAATGGGTATGAAAAAATCAAACCGAGTATTCTCGGTTGGCGCAGTTAAGTGGTTAAGGAGCGTCTGGGATCTTCTCGGATGTAGGTTCGAACCCTCGTCACGGCCCTTGTGGATTTATTCATTTATTACTCTTATGTTCTTTGTACACACAATCTTTTGAATAAATAATAATATTATTATTATTATTTACACACAGAAAATCACACTAACGTGATATACATCAATGAGAAAATTTACTCGGGTTGTGAGGCGATGCGAACCTGCAATGTTTGCGTCACCTCACAGCCCCAGTGGATCGTTCATTGGTGTATATCTCTTTGGTGCGATTTTCAGTGTAGTATCTGAAGTTGGGCGTACAGTGTTCAACTACAACACTTTACTCCTTCACCTGAGTGCTTGGAGGGGTCTTACATAAAATTTGGACCGGCTTCAAGTCTTCCTGTGATATAAGGATATCACAGACTTCCTGTGACATCAGTAGAAATCTGATTGTAAGACTTTTAGGAAGTCAGTGGTGGTACAGTGGTAGAGTATGCGGCTCGCAATGCCTTGGTTGTGGGTTTGCGACACCACACAGTCCCAGGGGATTTTTTCATTATTATTCTTATTATCTTTATGCCCGAAATGCTTTGCGTAATAGTGGCTTTAGGCATTGTATGTACTAGCCCTATCTATAAGTCCATCACTCTTTGTAAAATCTCTTGTATGTATGTACCTTATCTAAATAAACATTTGATTTGATTTGATTATTATTATTATTATTCGATAGGCCAATGTCCACACCCCAAACAATTTCATAGGCCTATTTCCACACCCCAACAATGCCATAGGCCTACGTCTACATCCCAACAATGCCATAGGCCTATTTCCACACCCCAACAATTGGATGTTCGGGTGTAAGACAATGGTGGAGCAGAAAGTACTCAAGTACTTACGGAGGATGATGAGAGTGCGAGGAACAAGGTGGTCAGGTGGAGCCAGTGACTCCTTCCTTCAACAGTTTTGTCTCTCCCTCGTGGTATATCCTCAATGTCTTCAGTGGTGTGGCCTCACCACACACTTACACTGCCATAAGTGTCTTGAGAGTACTGTGGGAGGGACAATTTGGCGGGTATTGTGGACACAGGTCTTTAAGACAGGCGATCTTCACGAGTCGTGGAGACGTCTATAGCAACCTTTGTTGTGATGACGTCACTCGCTCGCTCGCTTACCCGCCACGGTGCTCTTCCCATTTTCTTTGGTTACTGATCTTTGCCGACGTTAAGTTTATTTCTTTATTTATTTATTTATGCATATACAAGAATGTACATTGGGAATGTGAGGATACATAATATGGTAATTACAGTCTTGTAAAGCCACTAGTACGCGCAGCGTTTCGGGCAGAACTGAAGTATACTTCAGTGTACTGAAGTATATGTAATCGGTAGGGAAATTAATTCGGAGGAGGACTCACTATCACTTCAAGTTGATCTAGATAGGGTTTTGAAATGGTCGAAGGATTGGCAGATGCAGTTTAATGCTGATAAATGTAAAGTTCTGAGGTTAGGTAATGATGATAGGGTTACAAGATACGAGCTAGATGGTGTTGAGATTGCGAAGTCGAATTGCGAAAGGGATCTGGGAGTTATGATTAGCAAGAATTTAAAACAAAAGGATCAATGCATAAATGTTCGTAATAAGGCAAATCGGACACTTTTATTTATTAATCGCAGCGTTAGTAACAAGACACCTGGTGTCGTTCTTAAGCTATATCTTGCTCTAGTTAGGCCCCATTTAGATTATGCAGTTCAGTTTTGGTCGCCATATTATAGAATGGATATAAATTCACTTGAACGTGTTCAGCGTAGGATGACTAAGTTATTTCCCCAAATTAAAAATCTTTCATATGAAGGGTGTCAGAGGACACTCCCTACAATACCTCAAATCCTACCTTACTGACAGGCTCCAATGTGTTTCTGTGAATAATACAATTTCTCCCACACTACCCATCAACATTGGTGTTCCCCAGGGCAGCATACTTGGCCCTCTCCTCTTTCTCATCTACATTAATGACCTTCCAAATGCCTCCCAACACCTCAAACCAATTCTATTTGCTGATGACACAACCTTCATTTACTCCAGTCCTGATCCCCTTGCTCTAAATGCCACAGTAAATACTGAGCTTAATAAAGTCCATCTGTGGCTAACTGCCAACAAACTCACCCTTAACATTGACAAAACTTTCTATATTCTGTTTGGCAATAAATCCTCTAATCAAATAAATCTCAAAATAAACAATACCCAAATTTGTAACAAATTAGATGGCAAATTCCTTGGCATTCTCATTGACCACAAGCTTAATTTCCAGGGACACATTCTAAACATATCAAAAAAAGTTTCAAAAACTGTGGGCATTCTTTCTAAGATCAGATATTATGTACCACGCCCTGCCCTGGTGACTCTCTATTACTCCCTTATCTATCCATATCTCAACTATGGTATTTGTGTTTGGGGCTCTACTACCCAAAATCACTTACGTCCTCTAATTACTCAACACAAAGCTGCTATTAGGACAATATCCAATTCTGGCCCCAGACATCACTCGGTACCCCTACTCAAATCTCTGAATATGTTAGACATTAAGTCACTGCACATTCTCTCATGTGTATTATACATATATAAAACGCTAAACTATAATGCCAATCCTGATCTCAAAAGCTTCATAGAAGGTTGTAACAGAACCCATGAGCACCACACCAGAAATAAATACAGTTTTGATATTCCTAGAGTACGACTAAATCAAACCAGAAATGCTCTACAAATCAAGGGGCCCAGAATGTGGAATGACCTTCCCAACCATGTTAAAGACTGTACCTCTCTCAACCAGTTTAAGTTAAAATTGATTGATTGATGAAGATTAAGCCACCCAAAAGGTGGCACGGGCATGAATAGCCCGTAAGTGGTGGCCCTTTTTAAGCCATTACCAGTATCAAGAGCTGATACTGGAGATCTGTGGAGGTGCGAATGCACCCTGCATGACGGGAGATGTCTCCCTTATGAATGTGTTAAGATGAAGATGAAGCAACCCAAAAGGTGGCACGGGCATAAATACCCCGTAAGTGGTGGCCATTTAAAGCCATTACCAGTATCAAGAGCTGATACTGGAGATCTGTGGAGGTGCGAATGCACCCTGCATGACGGGAGATGTCTCCCTTGTGAATGTGTTTAAGATGAAGATGAAGCCACCCAAAAGGTGGCACGGGCATAAATAGCCCGTAAGTGGTGGCCATTTTAAGCCATTACCAGTATCAGGAGCTGATACTGGAGATCTGTGGAGGTGCGAATGCACCCTGCATGACGGTCTCCCTTGTGAATGTGTTAAGATGAAGATGAAGCCACCCAAAAGGTGGCACAGGCATGAATAGCTCGTAAGTGGTGGCCCTTTTGAGCCATCACCAGTATCAATAGATGATACTGGAGATCTGTGGAGGTGCGACTGCACCCTGCGTGACGGGAGATGTCTCCCGGACCAAATGGTGACCAGATGGTGGTTTCTACGATTGATTGATTGATGAAGATTAAGCCACCCAAGAGGTGGCACAGGCATGAATAGCCCGTAAGTGGTGGCCCTTTTGAGCCATTCCCAGTATCAAAAGATGATACTGGAGATCTGTGGAGGCGCAACTGCACCCTGCGTGACGGGAGATGTCTCCCGGACCAAGTGGTGACCAAATGGTGCTGTTTTCGGATTTGATTTGATGAAGATTAAGTCACCCAAAAGGTGGCACGGGCATGAATAGCCCGTAAGTGGTGGCCCTTTTAAGCCATTACCAGTATCAAGAGCTGATACTGAAGATCTGTGGAGGTGCGAATGCACTCTGCATGACGGGAGATGTCTCCCTTGTGAATGTGTTAAGATGAAGATGAAGCCACCCAAAAGGTGGCACGGGCATGAATAGCTCGTAAGAGGTGGTCATTTTAAGCCATTACCAGTATCAAGAGCTGATACTGAAGATCTGTGGAGGTGCGAATGCACTCTGCATGACGGGAGATGTCTCCCTTGTGAATGTGTTAAGATGAAGATGAAGCCACCCAAAAGGTGGCACGAGCATGAATAGCTCGTAAGTGGTGGCCCTTTTGAGCCATCACCAGTATCAATAGATGATACTGGAGATCTGTGGAGGTGCGACTGCACCCAGCGTGACGGGAGATGTCTCCCGGACCAAATGGTGACCAGATGGTGTAAGTTAAAAACGAAGCTATACCTAATAAATTCCATGTAACCCACCTTACCCCCCCTGTTGTCAACCCATGTATGTTTTTTGTTTTTTTGTTTTTCAAATCAACGCTGTTTGAATGTAATTTTCTGTAATAATTTGTAATTGCATTTGTGCTGCTTTTTCAACAATGTTCCCCCCTCTTTTACCTCTATTTTTTATATGTACTCATCACATCTGTTCTTTTTGCCCATTAGTTTTAAGCTTTAGTCATTAATGTTTTTCCTGCCCGAAACGCTTTGCGTAATAGCTTTAGGCATTGTATGTACTAGCTCTTATCTATAAAGCCAACAAACTTTGTAAAATCTCTTTATGTATGTACCTTTGCCTAAATAAAAATTATTATTATTATTATTATTACTAGCTCTATCTATAAAGCCAACAAACTTTGTAAAATCTCTTTATGTATGTACCTTACCTAAATAAAAATTATTATTATTATTATTATTATTAAGAAAGATTAACAAAGCTTAAGTTGCATTCACTGGAAATGCGAAGAGTTAGGGGTGACATGATAGAGGTTTACAAGTGGGTGAATGGACATAACAAAGGGGAGTTTGATGAGAGTTGAATTCTCAATCGACTTGAGAATGGTCCAGGACGGACCGAAACGTCGTCGTTCCTTCAATTTCTAGTGTGTGGTCTGGTCAACATAACAAAGGGGATACTAATAGGGTATTAAAAGTATCAACACAAGACAGAACACGAAACAATGGTTATAAATTGTTTAAGTTTAGATTTAGGAAAGACTTGGGTAAATACTGGTTCAGTAACAGGGTTGTTGATTTGTGGAACCAATTGCCGCGTAACCTTGTGGAGGTGGGGTCCCTCGATTGTTTCAAGCATGGGTTGGACATGTATATATTAGGATTAGGTTAGTTAGGAGCAAGGGAGGAATCCCGATCATATGTGGCATTCTTCCAAGAAAGGGAGTGGGAAATGAATGGATATCGAGGGCACTTGGTGTCAATTGCCGGCTGGAAAGATATTGCAAATCAAATGCAATATCTTTCATAGACAACTGGGAACACTTCTATGGAAGAAATGAAATGTATGCTCGTGATGGGGTGCATCTATCGAGAGCTGGGGTTGTTGCTGTTGCGAACTCGCTAGAAGAAGTGGTTAGAGGTGTTTGTTTGGGTTTAAACTGTTAGTAGATAGAGGTATGGGAATTGATTTGGAGGAAGGAGGTAATAAAAGTATGTGTTTGTGGGAGAAAGGAATTGGCAAAACGATCAGGGAAAGAGAAGGTCCGCAAAATAACAATTCACTTAGGGTATATTACACTAACAGTAGAAGTCTAAGAAATAAAATTAACGAATTAAATGCTCTTGTCTGCACAGAAAAAATAGATATTATTGCACTTACCGAAACGTGGATGAATGTAGAAAATAGAGAACTATTAGCTGAAAATCAAATATATAGATTTAAACTATTTCACACAGATAGATATATTAGACGAGGAGGTGGAGTAGCCATATATGTTAGGGATAATTTGAAATGTAGTCTCAAAGAGGGAATCAAAACAGAGCCACACACAGAAACTATTTGGATTGAATTAAACGAAAAAGCTAATAATATTATAATAGGAGTAATATATAGGCCACCAAATTTAGACAGAATGGAAGCAAAGCATCTATGGGATGAAATATCTAGAGCATCTAGATCTAACAGTATTTATGTCATGGGTGACTTTAATTTTAGCGGAATAAACTGGTTGAACAAAACAGGGAATAGTGAAGCAGAAGATTTTCTAGAATTAATTGACGATTGCTTTCTTACGCAACACATTAAGGAACCAACACGGGAAAATAATATTTTAGATTTAGTGTTAACTAACAGGGAAACGCAAATTAATGACATCGAAATAGGGAGTGAGCTAGGGAGCAGTGATCACAAAGAAATCAGATTTAGCATAGAATGGAATAGACCAGTAGGAGAAAATTCTGTTAAAGTGCCAGATTTTCGAAAAGCTGATTTTAATAGCCTAAGAAATTTTTTGGGTCAAATTGATTGGAAAGGCTTGGGTATGGGGTGTGGGCCGGTCTTGGAGCGAGACATGAACCCAGCGATAGGTGACTTAAATGGGGATTTCGATGTGGATTCAATATATAACTTATTTAAGAATATTCTAAACAAAGCACAGGAACGTAGTATACCATACAAATTGAATAGATCGTATACTAATGACCCAAAGTGGATAACAAAGAATTTGAAGAACCTTATAGGTAAAAAGAGAGCTTGGTACAAAAGGATTAAAAATGGGGAGGTCACTTTAGAACAGGAATTCGTACAACTGGTTAGAAATGTTAAAAAAGAGATAAGGAAAGCAAAAAGAAACTATGAAGTTCGCATAGCAGGGCAAGCAAAGACAAATCCTAAAGGGTTTTTTCAGTTATATCGTACTAAGACTAGGGAAAGGATAGGTCCATTAAAAACTGAGACAGGTCAAATAACAGATAGTGATGAAGAGATGAGTAGTATTTTTAATAAATATTTTGTATCTGTATTTACTAAAGAGGAACTTAACAATATGCCTTCAGCCGAACAAGTCTATGTGGGTGGGGACGAGGACAGGTTGACGAGTTTAGCAGTTACCAGGGAGGATGTTCTTAAACAAATAGTAAAACTCAAACCAAACAAATCCCCAGGGCCGGATGAAGTGTTTGCTAGGGTGCTTAAAGAATGCAAAGAGGAGCTTTGTGACCCACTGTCAACCATATTTAATAAATCAATAGAGTCAGGCCTAGTGCCAGAGTTTTGGAAAGTTGCTAATGTGATACCAGTTTTTAAGAAAGGAGATAGATCACTTGCGTCTAACTATCGACCAATTAGCCTAACGTCTATTGTGGGAAAGTTACTCGAATCTATAATAGCAAATAAAATTCGTCTTCATCTTGAAAAACATAAATTAATAATTGAGTCGCAACATGGTTTTATAAATGGCCGTTCATGTTTAACAAATTTGTTATCTTTTTATTCTAGCATTGTTGAGGCAGTTGATAGTGGTAAGGATTGCGATGTTGTATACCTTGACTTTAGCAAAGCTTTTGATACAGTGCCACATGAAAGACTGATTAAAAAAATAGAGTCTCATGGTATTGGGGGTGCTATATTAAGCTGGATTAGGGCATGGCTATACCAAAGGAAACAGAGAGTTAGTATAAATGGAATCAAGTCAGAGTGGGAAAATGTTGTAAGTGGAGTGCCTCAAGGCTCTGTCCTAGGACCTCTGTTGTTTATAATATATATAAATGATTTAGATTCAGGTTTGAGTAGCAACATTTGCAAATTTGCCGATGATACGAAAATCGGTAGGGAAATTCATTCGGAGGAGGACTCACTATCACTTCAAGTTGATCTAGATAGGGTTTTGAAATGGTCAAAGGATTGGCAGATGCAGTTTAATGCTGATAAATGTAAAGTTCTGAGGTTAGGTAATGATGATAGAGTTACAAGATACGAGCTAGATGGTGTTGTGATTGCGAAGTCGGATTGCGAAAGGGATCTGGGAGTTATGATTAGTAAGAATTTAAAACAAAAGGATCAATGCATAAATGTTCGTAATAAGGCAAATCGGACACTTGGATTTATTAATCGCAGCGTTAGTAACAAGACACCTGGTGTGGTTCTCAAGCTATATCTTGCTCTAGTTAGGCCCCATTTAGATTATGCAGTTCAGTTTTGGTCGCCATATTATAGAATGGATATAAATTCACTTGAACGTGTCCAGCGTAGGATGACTAAGTTAATTCCCCAAATTAGAAATCTTTCATATGAAGAAAGATTAACAAAGCTTAAGTTGCATTCACTGGAAAGGCGAAGAGTTAGGGGTGACATGATAGAGGTTTACAAGTGGATGAATGGACATAACCAGGGGGATATTAATAGGGTATTAAAAGTATCAACACAGGACAGAACACGAAACAATGGATATAAATTGGATAAGTTTAGATTTAGGAAAGACTTGGGTAAATACTGGTTCAGTAACAGGGTTGTTGATTTGTGGAACCAATTGCCGCGTAACATTGTGGAGGTGGGGTCCCTCGATTGTTTCAAGCACGGGTTGGACAAGTATATGAGTGGGATTGGGTGGTTATAGAATAGGAGCTGCCTCGTATGGGCCAATAGGCCTTCTGCAGTTACCTTTGTTCTTATGTTCTTATGTTCTTATATGAGTGGGATTGGGTGGTTATAAATAGGAGCTGCCTCGTATGGGCCAACAGGCCTTCTGCAGTTGCCTTTGTTCTTATGTTCTTATGTACAGAAGTGTACTTCATATTACCCGAGAGCCACTAATACTAGTGACCTCGACGAGGACAGGAAGCTGGCGGCTTGTCAAAGGTTCCATCCATTTGCCCAGATAATCTTTTCTATCTGTATTTTAAACCCCAATAGAGTTTGGGCGTTTACCTTACCTACTTTTCGGCGAGTAGGCAGTTCCACGGGTTTACAACATACAGGTGAAAGAGCATCTCCTGTTTTCTGTCCTACATTGAGGCTTGTTGAGCTCGAACCCGAGAATCTGACCTTTTGAAGAAAGTGTCCAGATCGACATCGTCCAAATTGTTTAGTATTTGAAAGGTTTCGATGAGCTCCGCCCTGTCATGCTGGTTTGCAGTGTTATATATTTATTTATTTATTTATTTATATACAAGA
>NC_091184.1:15595149-15672649 GCF_040958095.1 Procambarus clarkii | reverse complement strand
TATCAAGAGTGTGAGGATAAAGACTTATATATTTTCTTAGTAGACATCCTCTGGCTCTTGTTGCCCCTCTTGTATACGAATTGTACTTGCAAGTTTTCCCTGAAAAGATATTAACAAAATTAATATTTAATTATTTATTTATATAAATTACACACACACAAACTTTCTATATATATATATATATATATATATATATATATATATATATATATATATATATATAATTTCGTAAACCTCACCCTGTAAACATTCATGTTTCTACATGTTAAACAAGCTACGAGGATGAGGGAAGGGGATGTTCCCTCCATGCTGGATATTATATTTACCAGGAAAGAGAAAGATATATTTATCATTCAGTACCTCCCTCCTTTGGTACCTCCCTTTTCCTCCTTTCAGTACCTCCCTCCTTTTACCCAAGTGACATGGTCACTTGGGTAAAAGTGACCATGTCTTTTTGGGAATAAAGTATGCAATGCATTATAATCTGGAAGAAAATGAGCTTGAAGCAGTTGAAAAACCTGACTTGTGGAGAGGTCATTATGGGGAACTCAGATATTTCCTTAAGGAATTTGACAAACACTTGCTGTTAGGACATGAAGTAAATGAGATGTATGTCAAGTTTTGTGAAATATATGATAATGGCACAACAAAATTTATACTAAAGCAGAGATGCAGAACTAGGAAAAAGGGAAAAATTGCCCAAACATACAAGCAATACAAAGATGCGAGAAACAACAATAGCAGTAAGGAGAGGGGCAGAAAGACTATGACTTTCGGTCATATTCAACAACACAAATATACATACACACACACACATTATTGGAAAAAATTGGAATTGGAATATTGGAAAAAATAATTAAAACTAAATGGGTAGAACACCTGGAGAGAAATGATATAATTTCAGACAGACAGTATGGTTTTCGATTTGGAAGATCCTGTGTATCGAATTTACTCAGTTTCTATGATCGAGCAACAGATATATTACAGGAAAGAGATGGTTGGGTTGACTGCATCTATCTGGACCTAAAAAAGGCATTCGACAGAGTTCCACATAGAGAGGTTGTTCTGGAAACTGGAAAATATTGGAGGGGTGACAGATAAGCTTCTAACATGGATGAAAAATTTTCTGACTGATAGAAAAATGAGGGCAGTAATCAGAGGCAATGTATCGGACTGGAGAAATGTCACAAGTGGAGTACCACAGGGTTCAGTTCTTGCACCAGTGATGTTTATTGTCTACATAAATGATCTACCAGTTGGTATACAGAATTACATGAACATGTTTGCTGATGATGCTAAGATAATAGGAAGGATAAGAAATTTAGATGATTGTCATGCCCTTCAAGAAAACCTGGATAAAATAAGTATATGGAGCACCACTTGGCAAATGGAATTTAATGTTAATATATGCCATGTTATGGAATGTGGAACAGGAGAACATAGACCCCACACAACCTATACATTATGTGAGAAATCTTTAAAGAATTCTGATAAAGAAAGAGATCTAGGGGTGGTTCTAGATAGAAAACTATCACCTGAGAACCACATAAAGAATATTGTGCGAGGAGCCTATGCTACGCTTTCTAACTTTAGAATTGCGTTTAAATACATGGATGGTGATATACTAAAGAAATTGTTCATGACTTTTGTTACGCCAAAGCTAGAATATGCAGCTGTTGTGTGGTGCCCAACAACAGAAGTTGGCCCATATCTTAAGAAGCACATCAACAAACTGGAAAAGGTGCAAAGACATGCTACTAAGTGGCTCCCAGAACTGAAGGGCAAGAGCTACGAGGAGAGGTTAGAGGCATTAAATATGCCAAAACTAAAAGACAGAAGAAAGAGGTGATATGATCACTACATACAAAATAGTATCAGGAATTGATAAAATCGACAGCGAAGATTTCCTGAGACCTGGAACTTCAAGAACAGGAGGTCATAGATTGAAACAAGCTTAACACAGATGCTAAAGAAATATAAGAAAATTCACTTTCGCAAATAGCGTGGTAGACGGTTGGAACAAGTTAGGTGAGAAGGTGGTGGAGGCCAAGACTGTCAGTAGTTTCAAAGCGTTATATGACAAAGAGTGCTGGGAAGACGGTCTCATCCTGTAACTACACTTAGGTATTTACACACACACTATATATATATATATATATATATATATATATATATATATATATATATATATATATATATATATATATATATATATATATATATATATATAATATATATATATATATATATTATATATATATATATAAATATATATATATATATTATATATATATATATATATAAATATATATATATATATATATATATTATATATATATATATAAATATATATATATATATTATATATATATATATAAATATATATATATATATATATATATATATATATGTCGTACTTAGTAGCCAGAATGCACTTTTCAGCCTACTATGCAAGGCCCGATTTGCCTAATAAGCCAAGTTTTCATTAATTAATATATTTTCTCTATTTTTTTTCTCATGAAATGATAAAGCTATCCATTTCATTATGTATGAGGTCAATTCTTTTTTTATTGGAGTTAAAATTAATATAGATATATGACCAAACCTAACCAACCCTACCTAAACTATCTTTATAGGTTAGGTTAGGTAGCTGAAAATGTTAGGTTAGGTAGTCGAAAAAACATTAATTCATGAAAACTTGGCTTATTAGGCAAATCGGGCCTTGTATAGTAGGCTGAGATGTGCGTTCTGGCTACTAGGTACGACACACACACACACACATATATATATATATATATATATATATATATATATATATATATATATATATATGTCGTACCTAGTAGCCAGAACTCACTTCTGAACCTACTATGCAAGGCCCGATTTGCCTAATAAGCCAAGTTTTCATGAATTAATTGCTTTTCGACTACCTAACCTACCTAACCTAACCTAACCTAACTTTTTCGGCTACCTAACCTAACCTAACCTATAAAGATAGGTTAGGTTAGGTTAGGTAGGGTTGGTTAGGTTCAGTCATATATCTACGTTAATTTTAACTCCAATAAAAAAAAATTGACCTCTTATATAATGAAATGGGTTGCTTTATCATTTCATAAGAAAAAAATTAGAGAAAATATATTAATTCATGAAAACTTGGCTTATTAGGCAAATCGGGCCTTGCATTGTAGGCTGAAAAGTGAGTTCTGGCTACTAGGTACGACATATATATATATATATATATATATATATATATATATATATATATATATATATATATATATATATATATGTCGTACCTAGTAGCCAGAACTCACTTCTCAGCCTACTATGCAAGGCCCGATTTGCCTAATAAGCCAAGTTTTCATGAATTAATTGTTTTTCGACTACCTAACCTACCTAACCTAACCTAACCTAACTTTTTCGGCTACCTAACGCAACCTTACCTATAAAGATAGGTTAGGTTAGGTTAGGTAGGGTTGGTTAGGTTCGGTCATATATCTACGTTAATTTTAACTCCAATAAAAAAAATTGACTTCATACATAATAAAATGGGTAGCTTTATCATTTCATAAGAAAAAAATTAGAGAAAATATATTAATTCAGGAAAACTTGGCTTATTAGGCAAATCGGGCCTTGCATAGTAGGCTGAGAAGTGCGTTCTGGCTACTAGGTACGACATATATATATATATATATATATATATATATATATCGGACAATTAGGAAAAAAAAAAAAAATTTAATTATTTTACCTTGTACCTAGATCCACCAGGCCTGTTTGGTCTATGTTTCAGTACTTGAGAAATCTGGAAGGTCACATCCTCCTCCTCAACTTGTGGATGTGCGTTGATAGATGATTCTGTAAAATTAAGTTATTTATATAATAATAAATTCAGTATAACAATAATATTCTGTAAAATTAAAAGTAATTTATACATCAATCAGATAAAACTCTCCAGAGATGGTGATACACAACATATAAAGGACAAGCTTCAGAACAAAATATGCATTTAGGAATAAGGTTTTGTACATGTAGGTAGCACATGACAAAATAAGTGGAAGATGATCAAGTTTATATTAACATGTTAATGGCTTTGTTAAGGCTTTGCAAGAATGAAAAAATATTAATAATATAATATCACCTACCAATTAATTGTACATCATTTATAAGTCAATTATTTGCATTATTATTATTCAATACTAATGATATAAAAATGCATTTTGTAATCTACTATTTATGCAAGTATTAAGCACAGGATCATGAAATAAACTGCAAAATACTGTAATGGATAAACCAATTAAGTTTACATATTCCTATAGCTAAGTCAGTCAGTTCTATTAGCAGCAGAGAACAATTATGCCCAACCTCTATTTAATGAAACAATCTTAAGAGCAAGTGATAGAAATATAATCATTTATGCTTGGGAAAATATTATGGAATGGTTCCAAATATGAAAAATATTAAGTTTTTTGGTTAAAATTTTTTAACTTAAAATTTAAATTTTTAAGTGAATTTTAAACTTTAAAAAAATTATTTAATTTTTTGGTTACTTACTTAAAATAACATTATATAGTTCTTGTTTTTGTAGAAATGCCAATTTCTTCTTTTGCCCTTCCAGACTGTATAGTGACCACAGGCCGTTTGTTCATATCTTCACTATTCTTCGAACCGTGGTTGCACAATCAGACCCACGTACACTGGTTAAAAGCATCACCTAAAAGCAACAACAAAAATGTAGTACACTGACGAATTTTGAATAAATAAATAAATAAATAAATATATATATATATATATGTATATATATATATATATATGTATATATATATATATATATATATATATATATATATATATATATATATATATATATATATATATATATATATTCGCATTTGTGTTCCTCACGTGTGCCCCAAAGAATGAGGTGATTTGGTAAAATGCTATGCCCAAGATTACTATCCGAGTGCCGGCGGTGGGGTGGTTCAAATAGCCTCGGCTATCACCTCATTATGTCCGGTCGTGATGGTCAAGTGGATTAAGGCATCTTGTACATACCAGTTGTGTTGCTTCTGGGAGTATGGGTTCGAGTCACTTCTGGGGTGTGAGTTTTCAGTTGCATATTGTCCTGGGGACCATTCAGGCTTGTTCGCATATATATATATATATATATATATATATATATATATATATATATATATATATATATATATATATATATATATATATATATATATATATTGTGACGGTAACGCGTTGGTGTTCGGCTGTTTAAGGCTAGGGGTATGGCCTCGTCACATAGTTATAAAAAAAAATAGAAAAACTGGAACTTCGTCTGTGGTAAGGTAAGGAGAAGACACACAAAACACGAGTAAACTTTAACAATGAAATTTTAATTACGTTAAATAAATCAAAACATGAAAATAATGCACAAACAAATTCTTATAATAAAATCAATGAATCAAAATAATAAGAATACTTAAATGACAAAATGAAAAGTTACGTTAAGGCAAAATAACAAGTGCAATACAAAAGTTAAGTGGGAGGTGCTGGAATATTGGCTTAAAGCCACCACCTCTCTCAGTACACGCTAGAGTCTAGCTGGGAGGTGTGATGGCCACGAAAGCACTGAACATTCTCAGGACTGATGTTGGGGCGACCCCAGACATCAGGTAGTATTGGGGGGGGCGAGGCAGGTGCAGCCAGACCGGCGACCAATCAGCGGAGCCGTAGCGATCAACGGGTAGTTTGGTGGTTGGAGTTCGAACAGGTGGCTGGCTGCATACGTTTTGCTCACCCTGGCAAGCCTTGCTGGTGTTGTTGTCGTTGTTGGACATTTCTTCCATAGTCTTTTTATATAATTGTGAAGACGTAATTATGGAGGGAAGAGCAGGCTCAATCTCTTGAAGGAGATTATCGTCACAACTCTCCCCCGAAGCCTGCGGTTCTGGAAGAAGTACGTCGTTATGTGGTGGAGTATTAGATGGAGTTGCTTCTACTTCATAAACTCTGGAGAGATCATGGGCTAAGATGTTGTCAGACTCTTGGTATAGCGTGTCTCCAGGTTGAATTTCTGCAGTTAGCAAGCCCATAGTAGAAGACGTTGAGATGAGAAGTGGGCGTGCTGCAGGAGGTGTAGGGTGGTGTGGTCCGTATTGATGGTGGACCGAGCACTTTTCAGGTGTGGAGTGAAGTGCTGAAGCTTCAGGATGAGGAAGAGTAGCTCCTTGCCAATTGTTCCGTCGTTCCTTGTAGCAGTAGTCGCTGACAGGTGTATTCTTCTCGCCTCGTTGCTGCATCACGACACCACCATCGTCGGTACCATTGGCGTCGACATGGAGGATGTAGGGCTTATCTGACGAGGTGAGAGTGGAATTAGAAGAGGGCATAGGAGCACGAGTATTATCCTGAAAGCATTTGGGAAGATCATTAAGGATTTTGGAATTAGAAAGCGCCGACTCCTTGTCAGTGCTTTCGGGAGAAGAAGCCGGGATGGTCTCACTGTGGATGTGGGGTTCTGTGAAGGTAGAACAATTAATCAAGACAGTGGGAGGAGTACCATTATATTGCTTCAGGAGGTTGACGTGGCACAGCTGGGTCTTCCGCCGCCTATCTGGAGTCTCTATGACGTATGTGTTGTTGCTTCTGCACTCTTTGACGCAGTAGGGTCCTGAAAATCTGTTTTGTAAAGGTGAACCTGGGATAGGGAAATAAGCAAGGACGAAGTCTCCCGGCTTGAATTTTCTTACTTTGCTGGTCTGGTCGTAATGAGTCTTCATTCTCACCTGGGCTTTCAATAGATTATCATGGGCAAAGCGGTGGACTCTCTCTAGAATGTGTTGAAGGTTTTGAAGAAACTGGGGCACATTCTGATGCTCACTGAAGGTGGCATCTCTGAGAGAGTCTTTGAAAGCCTTAAGGGGAGTACGGCACTTACGGCCGTAGAGCATCTCATAAGGAGATACTCCTAGGGACTCATTGGGGAGACTTCTGAAAATACACATTATTAGGTCAATCTGCTTATCCCAATCCTTCGAGGTTTCACTACAAAACTTTTTCAAGAGTGCTTTGATGGTCTGATGACTACGTTCAAGAGAACCCTGTGAAGCAGGATGATAGGGGCTGGACAATACCTGTTTGATGTTGAACTCCTCCAGTGTCCTTTTGAAGAGATCACTGGTGAAGTTGGTGCCACAGTCACTTTGAATCTCCCTGGGAAATCCGTATTGAGTGAAGATCTTCAATAGATGTTTGATAACCGTAGCAGCCGTGATGTTCTTCACTGGAACTGCTATGGGAAATCTGGTGGTAGGACACAGGATGGTTAGGATGTAGGCGTTACCTGAACTGGTCCGAGGTAAAGGACCAACACAGTCTATTATGAGTCTGTGGAAAGGTTCCGCAGGCACCTGTATGGGAATCAGTGGTGCTCTGGGAATGGAGACGTTCGGTTTGCCTGCCATCTGACATGTATGACACTGTTTTACGTACTGTTTGACGTTGTTTACCATACCTGGCCAGTAGTAGTCTTGACGAATCCCATGGTAAGTCTTGTTGAAGCCGTAGTGGGAGAATGCTCCGTGGGCCAGGTGTAGAATAGTGGGCCGCAGGCTGGTGGGAATCACAAGTTGTTCGGTGTTGGCCCAATCGTCCTCCTCCTTCAGTTTACTGGGTCTATATCTGCGGTAGAGCAAGTCGTTCTCTAGGAAGAACCCAGGAATACTGTCGGGTTGAGTCTCAGCCTGGAAAAACAATGGTGTTAAAGTAAGATCTTCCCTCTGCAACTTACGGAACTCCAACTTGGTCAGATGCGGGGGTAGTTTCTGAGGGTCTTGAGGGACAGCGGTAGCAGTAGAGTCAGCTGGCTGTGGACGTGCGGCTTGTGCACGGGTGGTCACGAGAACCGGAGGAGAAACTTCATCACTCTCTTGAACCTCTGCTGGAACATACTCAAGAATAGGATTTATTGGCACAGAGTTACACACCTGGGGTTTGTCCATGACGATCAGGTTGGTCGGTTGCAGGTCTTCTGCCAAGTCGTTGCCTAGGAGAAGTTGCACTCCAGGCATGGGAAAAGGCTTTTCCCTGACGGCGACTTGGACTTCCCCGTTCACGTAGGGACAATCCAGGTGGACTCTGGCGAGAGGGTATGGAGTGGTAGCAGTGAGGTCAGTGATGAAGACTGTTTCCCCGGTGTAGACTATGTTGGGCACAGCCGACTTCAAGATGATCGATTGTAGAGCCGCTGTGTCCCTCAAGATCTTCAATTTGAAACGTCCCTCCGGATTTGAACCGTTGGCAGAGACAGTTCCAGTATACAGGTGGTTACTGAAAAGAGAAAGATCATTAACATCAACACCAACATTCATCACAGGCTTACCGGACTTAGGAGGAGTTGGTTTGGGTCGTTGTTGGTCAGTGGTTCCCTTGTATTGAGACTTACCACACTTGTCTATGGTATGTCCATAGAGTCTACAATACTTGCAGTACAGTTGTGAACCAGCTTGATCGGGGCTCACCTTCTCGTAACTGTACCACGACTTCTTACTGGAGGATGGTTCAGGTGTCAGCCGGTGGATGAGGCTGTAAGTGTCAGCCGACTTAGCACACTTCAGGTAGTCGGTTTCTTCTTTATCTGCTAAGTAGAGGCGGACAGGAGGCGGCACACGTCTCAAGAATTCTTCAACAAGCATCAGGTTGACGAGTTCTGTAAAAGTAGAGACATGTGCTGCTTCCAGCCATTTCATGAAATACCTCCGTTTCGTGTTAGCAAACTCGAGGAAGGTAGTGGTACTTGCCTTCAGGTGGTCACGGAATTTCCTTCTATAACTTTCAGTAGAGAGGAGGTAGGCGTCCAACACTGCTTGTTTCAGAGTGTAGTAGTCATTCTCAGACGCCAAAGTACTGAGTGTGACTGCAGCTCTACCTGTAAGATGGACTCTGAGAAGTGTGGCCCATTGGTCGACAGGCCAACTGAGTTGATTAGCAAGGGTTTCAAAGGTGGTAAAGAACACATCAACTTCTGCTTCTACAAAGGATGGCATTAACTTACTTGCATGTGATATATTAAAACTGACGGGAAGATTGGCAGTAGCTTGCTGGCGTTGAGTGAAGTGTGAAGTTTCCAAGGCGATTTCGCGTTGACGACACTCTAGAGCCAGAGTCGCTTGTTGCTTGTCATGTTCGCGTTGTATTTCCAACTCGCGTTGTTTGGTTTCAAGCTGTAAGCGTTCCCGCTCCTGGAGTGTTTCAAGCTGTACTCGTTCACGTTCACGGAGTAATGCGACCTCGCGTTCGTGTTCTTCTCTCCTCAAAGCAGCTTCGCGTTCTTGTTCTTCTCTTCGTATGGCAGCTGCTTCCCTTTGCTGTTCACGTTCAATCTTGGCCAGTTCTAGCTTGAGTTTCATCGTCGCCAAATCAGTTTTATCTGCAATATAGTAAGTTTCATGAGTTTCAGAGTCTATCTTACCTTGCTCTAAATAGTAATCCAGCAACAGGTTGTGTAGGTCATTTTTGTTGGCTTGGTAGGGAACTTCTAGTTGATACTCATGTGCAAGAGTTTGTAGTTCAGTCCTCTTGGCACGACTTAAAGTCCCTATTTCACCTGCTGGATTTGCACGGAAAGTTTGGAGACGAAACATGGTGAAATTAGCAAATAAAGGTACACGAATGTTCAATAATGAAATGTCAGAAACAGGACAACGTGGCAACTGGTACCTATCCTGTGTGATCTTTAACAATTAACGTTAAGTGAAAGATTAAATGATTAAATTAAATCAAGGGCGCAGGAAATCTTGTACCCGGTACTCATGTAAGAGGATAAGGGCAAGAAAATCCTACTAACAAATGAAACAAAGTTTCGAAAACAAATGAAACAGTTAAATGCTTCAAAAGTAAAATTGGTAGTCCAAGGATGTAGGCATACCTTGCCAAGTCTCTATAGGACATAAAGCAAGTTTTTCCTACTGAATTTAATATGATACTTACAGAATTAGCGAACTTTTGTGCTCTGAAAAAATAAGCTAATTCCCTACCGTTGTATGTATCATCATCTCTGACTGACGTGTAGGGGTGCGAGGTGTCAACTGGTGACTAGAACTGCTGCTGAGGTCCCAATTCAGCAACTAAAGTTCGAGCTAGAGGAACTATGGCCCTCTTTGTCCTCCTACAGTCAGATTGCAGAAGATTGGGTACTCTTGACCCGGGGCAGACCACAGTACCAGGGTACCAATATGATGATCTGTCAGAATGAGAAATATTCAAGGGACATAGATGGTAAACACGAGTAATAACAAGGAGGGAGAGATGACCAATTAAGAGTATGACTGAGGCCTACAGTCACCACGTAATCCAAAGTTGTCTCACCTTCACTATATGTTACTCTCGTAATGCACAATACACCGCACCTTATAAAAAATGAAATTGAATGAAAAATAGTAAAGCTACGTTAACAAAGTTAAATACGCTTACCATAAATTACCACTTGGCACCAGTACCTGAGTGAAGCTCCTAGGACAGGCCCCCATATAACTTGTGACGGTAACGCGTTGGTGTTCGGCTGTTTAAGGCTAGGGGTATGGCCTCGTCACATAGTTATAAAAAAAAATAGAAAAACTGGAACTTCGTCTGTGGTAAGGTAAGGAGAAGACACACAAAACACGAGTAAACTTTAACAATGAAATTTTAATTACGTTAAATAAATCAAAACATGAAAATAATGCACAAACAAATTCTTATAATAAAATCAATGAATCAAAATAATAAGAATACTTAAATGACAAAATGAAAAGTTACGTTAAGGCAAAATAACAAGTGCAATACAAAAGTTAAGTGGGAGGTGCTGGAATATTGGCTTAAAGCCACCACCTCTCTCAGTACACGCTAGAGTCTAGCTGGGAGGTGTGATGGCCACGAAAGCACTGAACATTCTCAGGACTGATGTTGGGGCGACCCCAGACATCAGGTAGTATTGGGGGGGGCGAGGCAGGTGCAGCCAGACCGGCGACCAATCAGCGGAGCCGTAGCGATCAACGGGTAGTTTGGTGGTTGGAGTTCGAACAGGTGGCTGGCTGCATACGTTTTGCTCACCCTGGCAAGCCTTGCTGGTGTTGTTGTCGTTGTTGGACATTTCTTCCATAGTCTTTTTATATAATTGTGAAGACGTAATTATGGAGGGAAGAGCAGGCTCAATCTCTTGAAGGAGATTATCGTCACAATATATATATATATATATATATATATATATATATATATATATATATATATATATATATATATATATATATATATATATGTATGCCATATACATATATATGCAATGTTGTATGCTACAACTTGGCTGATAATAAAGCCATTCACAACTGCAGGCCTAATAAAAAAAGGAGGTGGCATAGCAATATCTTACAAAGATACCTTCATCTGCAATAGTGTCATTAGTAATAGAGACGACTATTGTGAATATACCTTTTGCAAGTTCTCCAGTAAATCCCTTAAATCCTCCTTGAACAAGAGGGTTTTTACTTGATCGAACCAAATTCTTAACCTGCTGCAGGTAATTTTCAAATGGAAATGCTGAACATCTGTCCAAACTACCAAACTCTTTGGCATCAGAGGATATGTGTGTTAGGCAGTGTACATTGTACACTAAAAAATCATTACCATACAGCTCACGAGCCTTTAACACAAAGTACAGCAAAAGATCATGTGCATATTGGCTGTAATTTAACTGAATCAATTTAGGTGATACAAGAATAGAAATGGCTACACTCAGAGTCAGGAAATGGTCATACAATTCTTTGGGTAAGATTCCCTTCAGTACAATCTTACCGGTGTAGAGAAGGAGTTGCCTGTATTCAGTCGCTTTCCATCTATCAACCTCTGAAAGACTTCGAGGTTTACCTGTTCTTTTAGGCGTCGCTTTTTGGCCCGTGACATACACTGCCATCTTGTGTGGTATTCTCTTCTTCTTTCTATAATGTGTGCATACATTCTGAAGGAGAAAGGCCAAGTGCTACATTACCAATTACTATTACAAGATTATTAGTAAAGTATTGTACTGCAAAAAGCAAATAAAATGGGGTAAACTAAACTTTGAAAACAAATAATAATTAAAACAGGTAAATTAGTAAAATAACAAAGGCTTAAGCAGACATGACTGCTTAAGCCATGTAAAGCAGACAGATAAGATGGCAATATATAAGGGGAAAAAATTAAAAAGCTAGGATATAAAACTAATTGAGATCAAAAGCATAAATTACTAAAGTAGGGGAAAAAATAACAAATGACTTCATAAAAAAATTATCCAATTGCCAACAGCAACTTGGTAGTACGAGTCTAAGTCTAAGAAACAAAAAAAATTTAAATGCTGTTATCTGCAATGAAACGATACATACTATTGCACGTACTGAAACATTGATGAATGTAAAAAATAGAGAACTATTTGCTGAATGTCCCATAATGGATTTAAACTATTTTACACAAAGAGGGGGGAGAAGCCATGTATGTTACGGAATATTTGAAATGTAGTCTCGAAAAGTACACAACTGTGATAGGAAAATTAGGTCACATGGAGGAGTGGGTCTGTATACTATTGAAGACCTTGTATGGTCGGAGCTCCTTAACATTACAAATGAGGTGGTAGAGGTATTGGGATTAAAAATAGAGAAAATAAATTTAGTGATTATTCTAATATACAAACCGCCAGATGCAACGGCCGAGGAATTCACAGAACAGATAAACAAAATGGAGAACTCGATACCTCATATTATCTTCCTAGGTGACTTCAACTTGCCAAGTCTAAGATGGAGAATAGCAAACAATAATATTATACCAGGAAATTTATCGAGACCTAACCACTCAGCTTCCTGTCAATACGTTAGTAATGAATAAATATGATATATTTACTCATTATAATGTTGGTGCTGAATGTACAACACGAAAAAACATAATTTTAATCTGAAAAAGTATCTTTTTATAAAGAAATTAGACGAAAATAAAGAGCTGGTGACGCCAAATCAAGTCGACGATCCAAGCGTCGGTTAGGTTAAGTTAGGTCAACCTAACCTAACATATTATATTTATTCATTACTAACGTATTGCCAGGAAGCTTTGTGAAGCTTGTGTAGCTTGTGGTAGCTTGTGGTAATTAGACGGACCCTCATTTTAACAGAAACTTGGCTAAGTAAAGACTATACCCAACTCTACAACTTAGCTGGTTATAAAGGCATTCATAATTGCAGGCCTAGTAAAAAAGGAGGTGTTATACCAAAACAGATGCAGAACTAGGAAACAGGATTTCTTCAACAGAAATTTTGAAATTGTTCACAATTTTTGTTACACCAAAGTTGGAGTATGCAGCAGTTGTATGGTGCCCATATCTTAGAAAGCATATCAACAAACTGGAAACGGTGCAGAGACATGCCACTAAGTGGCATTAACTAAATGCCATTAAATATGCCAAATATACTACATAAATATACATACTACACATGCACAATAATTGTCCTGGGTCCAATGTCCTGGGACCTCTGATATTCATAATATATATATATATATATATATATATATATATATATATATATATATATATATATATATATATATATATATATATGTCGTACCTAATAGCCAGAACGCACTTCTCAGCCTACTATTCAAGGCCCGATTTGCCTAATAAGCCAAGTTTTCATGAATTAATGTTTTTTCGTCTACCTAACCTACCTAACCTAACCTAACCTAGCTTTTTTTGGCTACCTAACCTAACCTTACCTATAAATATAGGTTAGGTTAGGTTAGGTAGGGTTGGTTAGGTTCGGTCATATATCTACGTTAATTTTAACTCCAATAAAAAAAATTGACCTCATACATAGAGAAAAGGGTTGCTTTATCATTTCATAAGAAAAAAATTATAGTAAATATATTAATTCAGGAAAACTTGGCTTATTAGGCAAATCGGGCCTTGAATAGTAGGCTGAGAAGTGAGTTCTGGCTACTAGGTACGACATATATATACATATATATATATATATATATATATATATATATATATATATATATATATATATATATATATAGGGCCATCAACACACCTCCAGCTAGGGCCACCAACACACCTCCAGGGCCATCAACACGCCTCCAGGGCCATCAACACAACACCACCAACAACACACCTCCAGCCAGGGCCACCAACACACCTCCAGGGCCACCAACACAACACCACCATCAACACACCTCCAGCCAGGGCCACCAACACACCTCCAGGGCCACCAACACACCTCCAGGGCCATCAACACACCTCCAGGGCCACCAACACACCTCCAGCCAGGGCCACCAACACACCTCCAGGGCCACCAACACACCTCCAGGGCCATCAACACGCCTCCAGGGCCATCAACACAACACCACCATCAACACACCTCCAGCCAGGGCCACCAACACACCTCCAGGGCCACCAACACACCTCCAGGGCCACCAACACAACACCACCATCAACACACCTCCAGCCAGGGCCACCAACACACCTCCAGGGCCACCAACACACCTCCAGGGCCATCAACACACCTCCAGGGCCACCAACACACCTCCAGGGCCATCAACACAAAACCACCATCAACACACCTCCAGCCAGGGCCACCAACACACCTCCAGGGCCACCAACACACCTCCAGGGCAATCAACACACCTCCAGGGCCACCAACACACCTCCAGGGCCACCAACACACCTCCAGGGCCATCAACACAACACCACCATCAACACACCTCCAGCCAGGGCCACCAACACACCTCCAGGGCCACCAACACACCTCCAGGGCCACCAACACACCTCCAGGGCCACCAACACACCTCCAGGGCCACCAACACACCTCCAGGGCCATCAACACACCTCCAGGGCCACCAACACACCTCCAGGGCCATCAACACAAAACCACCATCAACACACCTCCAGCCAGGGCCACCAACACACCTCCAGGGCCACCAACACACCTCCAGGGCCATCAACACACCTCCAGGGCCACCAACACACCTCCAGGGCCACCAACACACCTCCAGGGCCATCAACACAACACCACTATCAACACACCTCCAGCCAGGGCCACCAACACACCTCCAGGGCCACCAACACACCTCCAGGGCCACCAACACACCTCCAGGGCCACCAACACACCTCCAGGGCCATCAACACACCTCCAGGGCCACCAACACACCTCCAGGGCCATCAACACGCCTCCAGGGCCATCAACACAACACCACCATCAACACACCTCCAGCCAGGGCCACCAACACACCTCCAGCCAGGGCCACCAACACACCTCCAGGGCCACCAACACACCTCCAGGGCCACCAACACACCTCCAGGGCCACCAACACACCTCCAGGGCCACCAACACACCTCCAGGGCCACCAACACACCTCCAGGGCCATCAACACACCTCCAGCCAGGGCCATCAACACAGCACCACCATCAACACACCATCCAGCCTACCTCCACAAGCTTATATATATACTACACATGTCTAAGAGCAAATAAAAGAAAACAGTTACCTTAACTATTGAAGATGCAGCAGGATTTTGTGGATAAGCCAGCAGCAGTCCCTCTCGACACGGTTTTAAAATGGCGGCGACTACCACAACATGCAACGAGCCTAAAGAATGTCCAGCGCTAGCATTATCTAAACGCTATTATATATTATCAAGCAATACGGAAATCTAAAATAAAAAAAATGATACAAATAATTGTATTAAATATTTATTTGCAATTACAATACCTCGGGAATATATTTTTGCGTTAGCAAAACATATTAAGTTCGTATTTAGTTTAACTCATTTAAATTCTTTACAAATAATAACCTGATTTTACCTGATGGCCACTAACATTAATGTTTTATGTTGATACATTTCATACCCTTATTATTTCAATTTCTTTCTTTATTATGCACCCCATACCCATCCCGTGGGCGGTGGTGTAAAGAATTACAGAGGCACATAATGGGTTCAGGAACTGAACTCTCTAGTTTGTTTAGCTAAGCAAATAACAATTTTTGACGCTAGTTACAAAATTATTAATGTTATATATACATGTACACACTCTCATACATACATGTACATATATATATATATATATATATATACGTATACATACACATACATATTTATAATCACCCACACAAATACACACACATCAATAATCTCTGTGTCACTTATTTTATACATGTTCTTGTAGAACATTCTATTGCGAACACATTGGGCGCTGCCCAATAAACTCGCCCCTCGGGGCAAAATTATTTTTTTTTTTAATCTTGGTGGAGCATAAAATGGCCGCCTGTGTTTATGCTGTCGTCAGATGGCGCTGTGACGTCACAGATGAGGGAAGCACGTACTGCGCATTAATGCCTCGATCCCTCGTTATTTATTTATTTTATTTATATATATATATATATACAAGAACGTACATTGGGGGTTAAGAGACAACATAGAGCTTAAGTTAGAATTATAATCTTGTAAAACCACTAGCTTGCATATAGCGTTTCGGGCAAGTCCTTAAACTAATCTTTGAGCAAATTCTTAAACAAAGTTTTAGAGAAATAATTAAATGAAAAAAATGATAAAAAGTGTTTAACAGGTACATTACAGCTTTACTTTACAAGTACAGATGATTTTAAGTAGGATAATTACAGTAAAATTGTCAAAAAATTGTTTACAGGTACGATGCAAGAATTTTCGACACAAAAGCAGATCAGAACAATACACAATAATGAACAAGGAATCCTAAGTACAATTAGGAAAACATCTCAGGGTTATACATTGGATTACTGAAGCACAATATGAGGATCATTACAAATAGTAATGCAGTAGAATATGCACTCATATTCTATTATTAAGTTAATATTAAGTTCCTTCCTCATGTTAAGTATCTTTGTGGTACTAGGGACATCCAAGGATTATCTTCAAGGCTTCGTTATGCAAGTTTTCAAGCCCTTTAAGCTTTCTTTCAGTCATCAAGGCAAGCAGAGATGCAACATAATCCACTACCTCCTTTATGAACTGGCGTTACTCTTGCGTTTTTAAGGATATCAGGGAAGGTATGACACTCAAGGGATTTGTTGAACAGCAGAGCTATAGGTGGTGCAAGGGCATGGAAGGCGCTCTTGTATACAATGGATGGTATTTCACTGATGTTCCCAGCTTTGGTTTTTAGTGAGTGTATGATGGACACAACATCTGACGGGCTGACTGGTGAGAGGAGAAGAGAGTTTGGATAGCTGCCTGAGAGATATGTGTTGATATGTGTCTGAGTCTGTGGGATTTTACTTGCAAGGTTAGCACCAATCGATGAAAAGAAGCTTAAATTCATTCGCCATTTCTAAGTCAGATGACAGTGTAAGGCCATCCTTAGAGAGTGTTATCTGGTTGTGGGAGTGTTGTTTAGTTCCCAGGATGTTAGAGATGGTATTCCATGTGCTTTTCATGTTGCCTTTTGCTTCTTTGAATCTAGTCTCATAGTATGAAAGTTTAGCTTTTCTTATGATACTGGTAAGCACTGACGAGTACCTTTTAACTACTTCCATTGGAATTAGGCCACTCCTAAATTTCTTTTCGTATTCATGTTTTTTGTTGATTGATTTAATTATGCCACTTGTGAGCCACGGGTTATTTTTTCTTTTATCAGTTACTTGTTTGGTAAGGAGGGGACAGTGAGTGTTGTAGAGGCTTTGAGTTTTGTAGAGAAAGAGGTTAGTTGATGAATTTATATCCTGTGAATTATTAAATTCAGATTCCCAGTTAATATTGTGAAGTGCATTAGAGAGATTGCCTAAAGCTGATTCACTATGTAGCCTGAATGAAAGTTTTTTGGTTTCTGGTGGTGATGTGTCAATGTTTGCTATGAGGAAAGTAGGATAGTGGTCAGTTGTTCTGTCATATATTACCCCAGATGTAAGGGGAGCTGTTATATTAGTCCAAAGGTGATCCAGGGTAGTGGCAGATGTTTGAGTGACTCGGGTGGGCTTGGTGATTGTGGGGATTAGCATACAGGAGTGCATGCTGTTACGGAAATAGTCAACTTGAGGGTTGTTTTCAACATTCAATAAAGAAATTCTGGAGGGCTTCTGTGCAAGGGTTAGGATGAGCTAGCCTAAGCATTTTTATACCAATTTGACAGTTATTTTCAGTAACACGATAAACAACGCTCGGAATATTAAGTTCCTTTCTCATATTAAGTATCTTTGTGGTACGAAGGCACCCAAGGATTATCCTCACGGCTTCGTTCTGCAATTTTTCAAGCCCTCCAAGCTTTCTTTCAGGATGCCTTAAAGTTAGTTTAGTTCATTTATTATGCACCCCATACCCATCTTGTGGGCGGTAGTGGAAAGGGTTACAGAGGCACATAATGGGCTCAGGGACTGAACCCCACAATTCATTTAGCTAAGCAAGTTACAATCTTGATGAGCTAGTTACAAAATTCAGTATAAGTCGTCACATCAACAATGGGTTCGAGATCGATCACAAGTACAGTTTCTAAATTAAGCAACTGACATATGTGGAGAGCTAGTGTCACAATTGATATGTTTGTCCTGCACACCGCCCCCCATCCAGTGGGCAGCGGTGGATAGGTTACAATCGCTTTGTTACTACTCACAGTTAGCAAACTGGGGATATTTGGCTAAAATTTCTTATACCAGATCATTTTGAATGAAATATTGACACATCGTTGGTACATTGGTTATAGAATTGTCTCTGAATTCCCTATCACATAGTGACGGAGGGTGTGCAAATAATTTTGTTGACAGTTAACATTTGGTCAGGTCTACATCGGCAGATAATGAGAATTCCCAGAAATAATAATAATAATAATAATAATAATAATTTTTATTTAGGCAAAGGTACATACATAAAGAGATTTTACAAAGTTTGTTGGCTTTATAGATAGGAGCTAGTACATACAATGCCTAAAGCCACTATTACGCAAAGCGTTTCGGGCAGGAAAAAACACTACTGACTAAAGCTTAAAACAAATGGGTAAAAAGAAAAAAATGCGTTGAGTACAAATAAAAATAGAGGTAAAAGAGGGGGGAACATTGTTGAAAAAACAGCACAAATACAATTACAAATTATTACAGAAAATTACATTAAAACAGCGTTGATTTGTAAAACAAAAAAAAAAAAACAAAAACATACATGGGTTGACAATAGAGAGGTAAGGTAGGTTACAGGGAATTTATTAGGTATAGCTTCGTTTTTAACTTAAACTGGTTGAGAGAGGTACTGTCTTTAACATGGTTGGGAAGGTCATTCCACATCCTGGGCCCCTTGATTTGTAGAGCATTTCTGGTTTGATTAAGTCGTACTCTAGGAATATCAAAACTGTATTTATTTCTGGTGTGGTGCTCATGGGTTCTGTTACAACCTTCTATGAAGCTTTTGAGATCAGGATTGGCATTACAATTTAGCGTTTTGTATATGTATAGTACACATGAGAGAATGTGCAGTGACTTAATGTCTAACATATTCAGGGATTTGAATAGGGGTACCGAGTGATGTCTGGGGCCAGAATTGGATATTGTCCTAATAGCAGCTTTGTGTTGAGTAATTAGAGGACATAAGTGATTTTGGGTAGTAGAGCCCCAAGCACAAATACCATAGTTGAGATATGGATAGATAAGGGAGTAATAGAGAGTCACCAGGGCAGGGCGTGGTACATAATATCTGATCTTAGAAAGAATGCCCACAGTTTTTGAAACTTTTTTTGATATGTTTAGAATGTGTCCCTGGAAATTCAGCTTGTGGTCAATGAGAATGCCAAGGAATTTGCCATCTAATTTGTTACAAATTTGGGTATTGTTTATTTTGAGATTTATTTGATTAGAGGATTTATTGCCAAACAGAATATAGAAAGTTTTGTCAATGTTAAGGGTGAGTTTGTTGGCAGTTAGCCACAGATGGACTTTATTTAGCTCAGTATTTACTGTGGCATTTAGAGCAAGGGGATCAGGACTGGAGTAAATGAAGGTTGTGTCGTCAGCAAATAGGATTGGTTTGAGGTGTTGGGAGGCATTTGGAAGGTCATTAATGTAGATGAGAAAGAGGAGAGGGCCAAGTATGCTGCCCTGGGGAACACCAATGTTGATGGGTAGGGTGGGCGAAATTGTATTATTCACAGAAACACATTGGAGCCTGTCAGTAAGGTAGGATTTGAGGTATTGTAGGGAGTGTCCTCTGACACCATAATGATGTAATTTAAGAAGAAGGTTTTGGTGGTTGGCAGTATCGAAAGCTTTACGCAGGTCCACAAATAACCCAACAGGGAACTCATTTTTATCAAGAGCTGTATGAATCGAGTTAAGCATACTAATAAGTGCATCGTTAGTGTTTTTTTGGGCCTGAAGCCATATTGGCAAGGGCTAAGTATATTGAGTTTGGCTAGATATGAGTAAAGCTGCTTATAGATTAGTTTTTCAAAAATTTTTGACAAGTTTGGCAGGATTGATATAGGTCTGTAGTTGTTAACATCTGTGAGATCACCACATTTGTGGACAGGCGTTGCTCTCGCTTTTTTTAGAATATCTGGAAAGGTTTGGAGTTCAAGTGACTTGTTGAAGAGCAAAGCAATAGCAGGGGCTAAAGATCTGGAGGCTTTTTTGTAGATTAAAGTTGGTATCTCCTCAAGGGCACCAGACTTGGTTTTAAGGGAAAGGATTATCTCATTGACGTCAATGGAATTAATAGGATTTAGGTACAGAGACTGGGGATAGTTCCCTGTAAGATAGTCCTTAATGTCAGTACTGGAAGATGGAATATCATTAGCAAGGGATGAACCAAATACTTGTAACCGAGTCTAAGCCGAGCAGTAGTAACATCTAGAAGTCTGCTGATTTTATTGGATGAACCATAGATGTGTCGCTCCTCTTGCATAATAGTATTGAACGAAAGTTAATCTCCCCAAACACTTTCGCGTTTTGGGCAAGTTACCCCTCCACTCTCTCCAATTTTTTTTTTTGGACATTCCCTGGTAGTGTGCGGAAATACTGAAAAGTGTATACTCTTTTCAACTTTGTCACCTTAATTCTCGTCCTATGTCTTTCATTTTGGTATCAATGCGTTCGCAATAGAATTCCCAACAGAACTATGTGCATATAATGTCAAAGACAGTAGCGCGCTCCACCCGCCGACAAGATGAATGTAGGCCAAGGGTACCAGAAAAAGAAAGCTGAGCCACCCTCAGGCAACTCTCATTACATTAGAGAGCGTGATAATACTGAAAAGTGTATACCCTTTTCAACTTTGTTACCTCAATTCTCATCCTAGGTTTTTCAATTTAGCATCAATGTGTTCGCAATAGAATTCTCTACAGGACTAAAGGCATATAAACTCCAAAAGCCCGGCTTACCATCCGCAACAAACAGAGAAAGCGAGAGCGTGTTACCAGGGAGCGCACAAGAGCGATAAAATGTATACACTCTTTTCATTCTGGTCACCTCAATTGTCATCCTAGGTCTTTCATTTTGGTATCAATGTGTTCGCAATAGAATTTCCAAGCGGAATATATGCATGAAATGTCAAAAACAGCAGCGTGCTCCACCCGCTGACGTGATGAAAGCACGGCGGACCATCCGCACAAAACAGAGAAAGTAACCCAGGAGCACTCTAGTGCAATGTAATGTCAACACTCTTTTCACTTTGGTTACCTCAATTCTCGTCATATGTCTTTCATTTTGGTATCAATGTGTTCACAATTGTATCTGCTGGCATTTTACGCTTTGCTTGGATCTGAAGTGTTTTAGGCTCACCACGATGCAATCTGATAGTACCACACGTGTATATACCTATCTTCAAGCAGCAATTCACTCATTCAAACCGACTTATAATAGTTATCCATATATAAATGGTAATCTTTGTTCTACCTGTTAACCTGTCATATGAAGAAAGATTGTCAAAGCTTATATTACATTCTCTAGAAAAGCAAAGAATTAGGAGTGACATATGGTAGAGGTGCACAATGGGATGAATGGACATAACAAAGGGGACATTAATGGGGTATTAAAAGTAGCAACACAAGACAGAACACAAAACAAAGTGTAAAAATTGGAAAAATTTAGATTTAGGAAAGAACTGCATGGGTAAATACACTGGGTTTGTACCTCAAGGTTCATGTATGCAATATTACAGAGTTCCAATTAACTCCCATGCATGCTGTTAATTTATGTTATGTTCATGTTTTTTATGTTAAAATGTTTTTGTTGATTTGTTTGTATATTTTCATAAGTAAAGCATGCTTACCGTCTTATTCCAAGTTTTATGATAACTTTACAAGGTTTAAAACATAAAGTTCAATATATATTCTGGTTTTCACACAGGAATTATACGTTAATATAACATCATAATAACGTAATGATGTCGTGTAAATAACGTTATACTGACGTCATATAAATGTTATATTTAAGTTATAAGAACGTAAACTGGATAGCTTTACAGAAAGTAAACAAAAAAAACTAAATGTTGACTGAAAATTATTTATTCTTAAATATAAAGCATGAAAACATTATAATTCCATAGCATTTACTATTATTTTTAAATTTTTACATAAATCTTAAAAAACTGTGTCTCAAGAATAAATGTTTTTAGTTATATCCTTTGGTTTTAAGAACATCAGATATACGTATTTATGTCAAAAGTTACAGTATTACCTTTGTGGAACCATTTAAAAACGTCCACAAACGTTCTGTGTTTGCTGGGCGCCGCCATTTTAGCAGCACCACAGCCGGGGATGTCCAGCACGAGCATTAAGGGAAAACCTTGACACAAACTGCTCCTATCATAAAGAAGAAGTACCACCATTGACCGCCAAGTGCTCACATAAGTCTAACTCTAAGAAACAACACTCAAACCTTGACGCTTCTCCCAACATCCGGGGGAGAAAACCTTCACACAAACTGCACCTGTCATGGACATGTGAAGACACATGTTAGTGCATTCAGGTGACAAACCTCATGAATGTCCAGAATGTGGGAAGAGATTCAGTCGTCCTGGACATATCAAGACTCATATGTTAGTGCATTCAGGAGGCAAACTTCATGAGTGTTCAGAGTGTGGGAAGAAATTCAGTCAGAGTGGAAATATGAAGCTTCACATGTTAGTGCATTCAGGTGACAAAGCTTACAAGTGTCCAGAGTGTGGGAAGAGATTCAGTCGTCATGGAAGTATGAAGAGGCACAGGATGGTGCATGCGGATGAGAGACCTTTCCAATGTGCCGAGTGTGGCAAAAAATTTAGAGAACGTGGAACTATAATAATGCACATGTTAGTGCCTTCAGGTGATAAACCTCATGAGTGTCCAGAGTGTGGGAAGAGATTCAGTCGTCTTGGAGATATGAAGATTCACATGTTAGTTCATTCAGGTGACAAACCTCATGAGTTCCAGTGTGTGGGAAGAGATTTAATCAGCGTGGAAGTATGAAGACTCACATGTTAGTGCATTCAGGTGATAAACCTCATGAGTGTCCAGTGTGTGGGAAGAGATTCAATCAGCGTGGAAGTATGAAGACTCACATGTTAGTGCATTCAGGTGATAAACCTCATGAGTGTCCAGTGTGTGGGAAGAGATTCAATCAGCGTGGAAGTATGAAGACTCACATGTTAGTGCATTTAGGTGACAAACCTCACGAGTGTCCAGGGTGTGGGAAGAGATTCCGTGAGCTTGGACATATGAAGAGGCACAAGATGATACATGCAGATAATAGGCTAAACACTTTGAGTGTGGAAGATAATTAAGAAAATATTGAAGGATAATAAGGCACATAAAGGTATATTAACTTATCTTTAATCACAATGTCAGTTGGATGTTCTTCAGAGGTAATTATATTTTGTTTGTGAAAACACTTCACCATGAAAGGTAAAGATCTGAAGATATTTTATTATATTGCTCTTTTATGAAAGTTAGATGACCAAGCAAGAACTAGAGAAGCTGTCACTGTAAAAAAACTCGAAATTACTTATAAGTATAGAAATATCTATTTAGTTTAGCAAAGATTAAACAAAGCTTTAAATGTTTTTCTTCATATATATGTTAATAATAATGTGCTTTGTTTTTGCTCTGTGTGGAAATTTATATAAAATTTAATATACTCTGTAGCTAAATTATGGAGATTTTTGTTTTAATATTATTTAGCATTGGAGTTGGTGAAGAAGACAGTCTGAGACGTACTTAAGATGAGATCATTTGATTGGTAGGGAAATGTATGTTAATCAAGGAATTTTCTCAGCAGATTCATATGCAAACTAATGTACTTTCTTTATTTTTTGTTTAGGCCTATTTATGAATTCTACTCCTGATTATAAATATTTCACCAGAGGGTTTATTGACGGCAGACTGGTATTTATAAGTGTCAGTGAAGTGACTATGAAATTTAAATTTATATTACTCCAGAAATTTATATCACTCTAAATTTACCAGAAATTTATATTACTCTAGCCTAACTTTATCAGTTATGCTGTAATTGTCTGGGAATTATAATTTACCTGATTTACCCGAGGGCCACTAACCCTAGTGGCTTTGATGAGAACAGGAAGTCAGCGGCTTGTTGAAGTTCCCCCCTCTTCCCCCTGTCCCCTCCATTTGCCTTGATGATCTTTTCCAGGTATATTTTGAAATTCAGCACAGTTTTGGCAACTATGTTTTCGGTCATTGTATTCCATGGTGTATTATGTGAAAAGGATCATTGTATTTCATGGTGTATTGTGTGAGAAGAGTCATTGTATTCCATGTTGTATTGTGTGAGATGGTCATTGTTGTCATTGTATTCAATGGTGTTTTGTGTGAGAACAGTCATTGTATGCCATTGTATTCTATGGTGTATTTTGTGAGAATTCATTGTTGTCATTGTAATCTATGGTGTACAGTGTAAAGCAGTTACGCAAACACACACCTAGGGCCAGATTCACGAAGCAGTTATACAAGCAATTACGAACCTGTCATCTTTTCTTAATCTTTGGCGGCTTTGTTTACAATTATTAAATGGTTAATGTGCTCTGAATCTCAAGGAGGCTGTTTATAACAATAACATCAGTTGATTGGGAAGTTTTCATGCTTGTAAACTGTTTAATAAATGTAACTAAAGCCGTCAAAGATTGAGGAAAGATGAACAAATCCACGAGGGCCGTGACTAGGATTCGAACCTGCATCCGAGAGCATACTAGATGCTGCCTTAATCGACTGAGCTACGACATGGTAGCTCTTTACCATGTCGTAGCTCAGTCGATTAAGGCAGCATCTAGTATGCTCTCGGATGCAGGTTCGAATCCTAGTCACGGCCCTTGTGGATTTGTTCATATAATGCATCACGCTATTGTGATTTTGGTGTGTATTAAGGAAAGATGTACAGGTTCATAAGTGCTTGCGTAACAACTTCGTGAATCTAGCTTCTGATCTGCAAGTAGCCAGAGCTCATGTGATCTTGATGGATCCATTATTTTGAACCAGACTACATACTACAAAACTAGCTAGTCCTTCCTGAACTCGTTATTTAACTGTTCATGGAAGTACAGACTAACAGTAAGCTATACCAACTGATTAATTTTGATTTGGCAAACCATATAAATAGCCCCCCAGGCCTGTGAATGGAAACTACTAGCGGAATAAATATGGATCATATAGTCCACTCTATATATTAATAAATTAATAATAAAATAAATATAATTTTTTAATAATTATATAAATAACAAACCCATGATATGTGAGTTTCCCTACATTTGGAAACCTATATTATGGATCCCCAGTACTACCTTCACAGACCCCAAGTTGTGGACCCCCAGTACTACCTTCATGGACCCCAGGTTGGGAACCTAGATTGCGGACCCCGGGGTGGGAACCAAGCTAGTGGACTCCAGGTTGAGAACCTAGCTTGTGAACCCCAGGTTGGGAACCTCTGCAGTTTATGATAAAGGGGTCGTCAAAAATACAATTCTTTAGCTCTTTGTTCCACAAACCACTTGTCCCACACTAAACTTCTTTACCAGACACATGTTCTCTTTACACACATCAAGAAATGTCAATGTTCGTTTTGTCTAAAATATGTCAAATTATAGAATAGTTATTGCAACAAGTTGGCAACTAAAACAGTCACTGGAGCCTACCAAACATCTCGTAAATAAGTCCAAGTAACAAACTCGGTCAGGAGGCCTGGTCGACGACTGGGCCGCGGGGACGCTAAGCCCCGGAAGCACCTCAAGGTAACCTCAAGGTAGGTAACAAGTAATTTTTCAAAACAAAATGTTTAATAATAATGTTAAATGAAATATTAACTCTTGGAATGAGCACAAAAAAGTTTACGTCTTTATTTTTTTTTTTCATTTAGTGACATCTATGCTATTGTCATATATAACAGAGGTAACAGCAAGTAAGCAGTCATTTTGAATAGAATTATGACATTCGCATTCAATTTAGCCCAAAAATACAAATCAAATTATTTAGATCCTGCTTAAGGGATTTTTAAATAGTAAAATGTGTTATTAATATCTAATATATGAATTTAGGCAAAGTAATTCACTATATATTAAAATTCTAATTTTAATTCTAAATTTAGCACTTTTTTTTTTTTTAGATATATACAAGAGTTGTTACATTCTTGTACAGCCACTAGTACGCGTAGCATTTCGGGCAGGTTCCATTGAATACGATCCCCGCCGCGATGAATCGTTTTTTCATCCAAGTACACATTTTACTGTTGAGTTAAACAGAGGCTACAGTTAAAGATTTGCGCCCAGTAAATCCTCCCCGGCCAGGATACGAACCCATGACATAGCGCTCGCGGAACGCCAGGCGAGTGTCTTGCCACTACACCACTACACTTAATAATAATCTATAGTGAGGTACTATATTAATCAATACAGAGGTGCTATGATAATCTTTACTGAAGTGCTATTATAATATATACTGAGGTGCAATGATCGTCTATACAGAGGTGCTATAATAATCTCTACAGTCTATATATATATATATATAATCTATGTATTAGTATATTTTGGAAGCAGTCTTTCTTGTAAACATATGTTGTTAAATATGACCAAAAAGGTAAGATTAATCATTCTGACACGAATTTTCTCAATATTTCTTACGTTTCTTTTCGCTGTCGATGGTAATTGAAAAATCAATTCTCTAAAATTCATTTTTATTTCTAGTCTGATGTGACACCTGAACACGTTTCATAATATCTTATTACATTTTCAAAGACTTTAGTTTACACACACAACTGTAACCTGTAAACACGCAAATCCGTCCATACTTATACTCGCATTTGGGTGAGGTGATATGATACAACAGTTCTGGGTGAGGTGAACAAACTTGTGACAAACACAAGACAAAACACGAAACTATGGGTATTAAGTGGATATGAGAACATAAGAATTGAAGTAACTGCAGAGGGCCTATTGGCCCACACTTCCTCTTGATGCTTCTATATTGGTTCAGAGTCTTGAAGTGGGTAGAATATAGTTGTGCATTAATTGGCTGTTGATTGCTGGTGTTGACTTTTTGATGTGTAGTGCCTCGCAGATGTCGAGCCTCCTGTTATCGCTGTATCTATCAATGATTTCTGTGTTGTTTGTTCAAATTTCTCTGGTGATAGTCTAGTTGTGAAAAGAGATTATATGTTTCTTTGTGCAGCCCTGTTGTTTATGCATTGTTAATCGCCTGGAAAGAGACGTTGTTGTCTTCCCTATATACTGAGTTCTTTGGAGCTTACAGTCCCCAAGTGGGCATTTGAAGACATAGGCGACGTTGGTGTCCTTCAAGGCATTCTGCTTTGTGTCTGGAGAGTTTTTCATGAGTAGGTTGGCATTGTCAAGACGACAAAGATGTTTTTGTATTTGTCGATAGCCGAGGAGCACTTGATTCCTTAAACAGTCGAAATCCTTTGAAGAAAGAAAAGAGAAAGAATCGAATTAAGTCTTCATGTCCATAGTTAAAGATTTTAAGAAAAGGATAACTGAGATACAGCTGAAAGGTCACAATGTGAAACTCATGTGGATTCCATCTCATGTTGCAATAGTGCTCAACGAGGTGGCAGATGACTTGGCCAAACGTGCCACATCAAAACCACAAGTTGACATCGAATGTAAATTCACAATGAGACAAATAAGAAGCAAAATCAGAAATATTTAGGCACAGGCAGAAGTAGAGAGGAGAGGAGAGGTATAATGTATGAGGGAAGTCCAACCATGCAACACTACATGTATGCGAGTCAAAACACCCATTTCACTTATGGTAAAAGGAGAAATGCTTTGAGTGACTCCGTGCACATGCGACTCAGGCTTGTGTCCAAATATTACTGGGAATATGGGATAGGTGTTCATGATAATGACACGAAGTCTAAACTAGATGCACTTATTAGTATGATTAACTTGATTCATGCAGCTCTTGATAAAAATGAGTTCCCTGTTGGGTTATTTGTGGACCTGCGTAAGGCTTCTGACACTGTCAACCACCAAAACCTTCTTCTTAAATTACATCATTATGGAGTCAGAGGACATTCCCTGCAATACCTCAAATCTTACCTTATTGACAGGCTCCAGTATGTTTCTGTGAATAATTCAATTTCTCCCACCCTACCCATCAACATTGATGTTCCTCAGGGCAGCATACTTGGCCCTCTCCTCTTTTTCATCTACATTAATGACCTTCCAAATGCTTCCTAACACCTCAAACCAATTCTATTTGCTGACGACACAACCTTCATTTACTCCAGTCCTGACCCCCTTGCTCTAAATGCCACAGTAAATACTGAGCTAAATAAAGTCCATCTTTGGCTAACTGCCAACAAACTCACCCTTAACATTGACAAAACTGTCTATATTCTGTTTGGCAATAAATCCTCTAATCAAATAAATCTCAAAATAAACAATACCCAAATTTGTAACAAATTAGATGGCAAGTTCCTTGGCGTTCTCATTGACCACAAGCTGAATTTCCAGGGACACGTTTTAAATATATCAAAAAAGTTACAAAAACTGTTGGCATTCTTTCTAAGATCAGATATTATGTACCCCGCCCTGCCCTGGTGACTCTCTATTACTCCCTCATCTATCCAAATCTCAACTATGGTATTTGTGCTTGGGGTTCTACTACCCAAAATCATTTACGTTCTCTAATTACTCCCTCATCTATCCATATCTCAACTATGGTATTTGTGCTTGGGGTTCTACTACACAAAATCAATTACGTCCTCTAATTATTCAACACAAAGCTGCTATTAGGACAATATCCAACTCTGGCCCCAGACATCACTCGGTACCCCTACTCAAGTCTCGGAATATGTTAGATATTAAGTCACTGCACATTCTCTCATGTGTATTATACATATATAAAACGCTTAACTGTAATGCCAATCCTGACCTCAAAAGCTTCATTGAAGGTTGTAACAGAACCCATGAGCACCACACCAGAAATAAATACAGTTTTGATATTCCAAGAGTACGACTTAATCAAACTAGAAATGCTCTACAAATCAAGGGACCCAGAATGTGGAATGACCTTCCCAACCATGTTAAAGACTGTACCTCTCTCAACCAGTTTAAGATATAAACGAAGCACTACCTAATAAATTCCTTGTAACCTACCTTACCCCTCTATTGTCTACCCATGTCTGTTTTTTTTTTTTTTAAACAACGCTGTTTGTCGACCTAATTGTATTTGTGCTGCTTTTTCAGCCATGTTTCCCCCCTCTTCTATCTCTATTTATATTTGTTCTCAACACATTTTATTCTTTATACTCAATTAGTATTAAGCTTTAGTCATTAATGTTTTTTCCTGCCCGAAACGTTTTGCGTAATAGTGGCTTTAGGCATTGTATGTACTAGCTCTGTCTATAAATCCATCAATCTTTGTAAAATCTCTTGTATGTATGTACCTTACCTAAATAAACATTTATTTATTTATTTATTTATTTATTTATGTGGTATGTTAAGGTCTCACACCCTTGCCCATTATGTTCTTGATTGTCTGTTGATTAATGTATATAGAAACACAGAGATAAAGATTGTTCCTGAACAAATAGCCTGGATGTATCACAACGGGAAGGTTGATGATATTCTGGAGAGATATAAGAATTTTGCACCACAACTGTAATTTTTTGTTGAATTATCTGCATGTCTCTTGCAAATTGTCTATACAGTATACCTAAGTCATAAAAGTATTTGTGTGTACGTCTGATACCATACTACTTATGTAAAGGAGGAAATGTATATGTTTTTCTCTCAGAATGTTCGGCAATATATTCATTGTTTGTGATGTGTGTCTATATATGTATGAACACGTTGTACTGAATGGGGTGAGAATAGCTTGAGCTACCTCATCCCTTTGTGCTTATTTTACTTCAATAAACTTCAATTTCAATTTCAATCTCAACTGTGTACACTTCAGTTTACTTAAATTTATTAGATCTGTGCTGCTTATAAAATATATTTTGTGTTCGATCCCCGATGGTCCAAGTGGCAGCTTACATTCCTTCACTTCATCCTTATATATCCCAGATGATCTTAATATCCCTTCCAAATGCTATATTATCATACAGTCCTAGTACTTTCTCCTCATAATTACCTTACCTTACCTCGCTTCCTAACAGAGTCTTTTCTTTACTGTTTTTTCCCATCATGCCTTAAAAGTCAATTTATGATGTATGATGAAGTGGATGAATGTATGACTGTTGAGTTCTTCATTAAGCAGGAAGAGTCGTGGCCAGACTGGGAGGTCGGACCCTGTGTTCACGCGGTCACCAGTTCCAACTCTCTGTGGGAACCGAACTGTGAGATTTATATTTATTTAATTTATATGAATTTATATTTACGTTAATTTATATACTTCGATAGCAATTTGTATAATGATAAGTGGACTGTATTTCTGCAATAATCTCATAATCTCACAAATCGATCCTCTACACATTAGGGGGGGTTTATTAGTTTATATATATGCAGCCAATCAAACTGCAGAATTAACTACATACATTGAAAAGGTTCCTTATCTTATTTGTACAGCAGGTATAACCAGGATGTAGACCACATTTTCCCTCTTTGAGGTAGCTTCCACGTGCTGGTAACTGAAGCACAAACATGCTTCCTCGTCTTGACCTGTTAAAAGGGCGCTAGCTGTGAAGCCAGAAACCTAGTATATGACAGGTATTTCAGAGAAACATTGTACATGGAACAATAAAGACCTGGCTTAATTACCTTTAGTATGAGGCGATTTCGCGTTCTAACCGGATAACCCTACCCAATGACATTAATGGCCACTAATGATAGATAATGGGTTTCGGAAAGAACACTTAACTTGAATTTGTAGACAGCGTGTTGATAATGGTACACTTTTAGTTTCCATAACACTACGTCCAAGTAAATTTAACAGGAGCCGAATTTGCTCCCGTGTGAGCCTCTGGTCTCAATAAACAATGGCAATGTCTAACACTCCATACTATTGACGCCTGGCCGACATTGTCCAGATATGATAGGAGCCAAATTTGCTCCACACGTCTCGGAGGTGACACAACAATGGCTGCCCTCCTTCCCCACTGACGCCTGGCTTACATTGTCCAGATGACGGAATGTGATAGAAGGGTCACATTTACTCTACTTTAATATTGATAATTAAGTTAATTTATATAATTTGTTTTATGATGGTAAAGTCCAAAGACTAATGTATTTAAGAATAATTCCCAGCAGAATAGCTGGTGAATTATAATAGTATGTGGTGATGATATCCCGTTTTCTTTAGACGGAAATTCCACTACAAGTTACGTTTTCTATGGGTAACTTGTTTATACAACACAGCTATTATCTGTATGATATATTAAATGGTGTCGGATTTTCCGACACTCTCAGTGGCTGACATTTCCTTTTTTCATTTAGTTACATTATAAAATTTACATATTTGCAATAAAACATTAATATCTGGCAAGAATACAACGTTAAACACTTGATGGCAATTTGAGTTGTGAGTGTTGCATCACAAAAATTACACGATGATAGTTGCAAAATTGCAACGCTGTAAACTGTGCTTTGAGTGTTACAACACAGCAATGACGCGGTGTGAGTGTTGCAAGGCAATAACCTCTTGTTACAGTTACAACACAACAATGACGCGGTGTGAGTGTTGCAAGGCAATAACCTCTTGTTACAGTTACAACATAAATAATGTGTTCTGAATGTTGCAGTACTTATAAATATAATTGCGTGTTGCAACATTGAAATAACGTGTTGTGATGTTGCAACAAAGAAATAATGTGTTGTGATGTTGCAACAAAGAAATAATGTGTTGTATTACAATGCCGGCATAATGTGTTGTATTACAATGCAGACATAATGTGTTGTATTACAATGCCAGCATAATGTGTTGTATTACAATGCCAGCATAATGTGTTGTATTACAATGCCAGCATAATGTGTTGTATTACAATGCCAGCATAATGTGTTGTATTACAATGCCAGCATAATGTGTTGTATTACAATGCCAGCATAATGTGTTGTATTACAATGCTGGCATAATGTGTTGTATTACAATGCTGGCATAATGTGTTGTATTACAATGCCGGCATAATGTGTTGTATTACAATGCCGGCATAATGTGTTGTATTACAATGCTGGCATAATGTGTTGTATTACAATGCTGGCATAATGTGTTGTATTACAATGCCGGCATAATGTGTTGTATTACAATGCCAGCATAATGTGTTGTATTACAATGCCGGCATAATGTGTTGTATTACAATGCTGGCATAATGTGTTGTATTACAATGCCGGCATAATGTGTTGTATTACAATGCCGACATAATGTGTTGTATTACAATGCCAGCATAATGTGTTGTATTACAATGCCAGCATAATGTGTTGTATTACAATGCCAGCATAATGTGTTGTATTACAATGCCAGCATAATGTGTTGTATTACAATGCCGGCATAATGTGTTGTATTACAATGCCGGCATAATGTGTTGTATTACAATGCCAGCATAATGTGTTGTATTACAATGCCAGCATAATGTGTTGTATTACAATGCCGGCATAATGTGTTGTATTACAATGCCAGCATAATGTGTTGTATTACAATGCAGGCATAATGTGTTGTATTACAATGCCAGCATAATGTGTTGTATTACAATGCCGGTATAATGTGTTGTATTACAATGCCGGCATAATGTGTTGAAACGTTACATTACAGTAATAACATGTTGTAACCCTCACAGTATGTTATTTATGAGTGACCATCCTGGCTACGTATTGTTTTGTTGCAACACTCACAACACGTTTTATTTTGCAACACTCGCAAAACTCCTTCTTGTGTTCAAACACTTATAACTTTTCATTTCAGTGTTGCAACACTCACAACACCTTATTCAGATTCTCAACACTCACAACACCTTATCTATGTGTTGCCACACCCAGAACACGCTATTCTTGTACGTTGCCACACGTGCAGCATGTGTGTGTGTGTGTGTGTGTGTGTGTGTGTGTGTGTGTGTGTGTGTGCAATCGTTTGAAGTCTGTATTTTTGGATATGTATTTGACAAGTTTTATCTAAAGTCCGGTTTTCATTCAGGAGTCTTTCCTCTCTTGAGTAAATAAACTTAAGTTATAAAAACCTTTTAAATGTCATAAGATATTGAAAGGAATATAAGATAATTACCTAAAGAATACTATAATATTACCATAATTACCTGAACTATTACTATAATATTACCATAATTATCTGAACTATTACTATAATATTACCATAATTACCTGAACTATTACTATAATATTACCATAATTTCTTTAATTATTACTATAATTTTACAAAAATTACCTAATTATTACTATAATATTAACATGATTGTCTTTATTAGTACTATAATTTTGCCATAATTACCTCAACTAGAAGTAGGCATCGGTCAACCCCGTGCGGGTTATGGGGTTGTGCCCTGGGTGTCTAGTTGTTATAGTGTAGTTGGATGCTGCGCCTGCTGTGGCTGTGAAGGTCAACCCCGTGCGGGTTATGGAGTTGTGCCCTGGGTGTCTAGTTGTTATAGTGTAGTTGGATGCTGCGCCTGCTGTGGCTGTGAAGGTCAACCCCGTGCAGGTTATGGAGTTGTGCCCTGGGTGTCTAGTTGTTATAGTGTAGTTGGATGCTGCGCCTGCTGTGGCTGTGAAGGTCAACCCCGTGCGGGTTATGGAGTTGTGCCCTGGGTGTGTAGTTGTTATAGTGTAGTTGGATGCTGCGCCTGCTGTGGCTGTGAAGGTCAACCCCGTGCAGGTTATGGAGTTGTGCCCTGGGTGTCTAGTTGTTATAGTGTAGTTGGATGCTGCGCCTGCTGTGGCTGTGAAGGTCAACCCCGTGCGGGTTATGGAGTTGTGCCCTGGGTGTCTAGTTGTTATAGTCTAGTTGGATGCTGCGCCTGCTGTGGCTGTGAAGGTCAACCCCGTGCGGGTTATGGAGTTGTGCCCTGGGTGTCTAGTTGTTATAGTCTAGTTGGATGCTGCGCCTGCTGTGGCTGAGAAGGCCAACCCGAGAATGACAGTCCCAACTACAGCGGGTGCAGGTAAACGCCGAAGCGGGTGCGTCTGACAGTGGTCGAGACCTCCTCTGTTGATGTCGATGCTCATCTGCTTGAGGTCGCATTTGCAGCCGTCTTTGAAACGCAGCTGAGGTCTTCCGGTGGGTCTCCTTCCTGATGCCAGTTCTCCATACAAGAGGTCCTTTGGTTTACGGCCATCATCCATATGTGTGACATGTGCCAGTCATCACAAGTGTCTCTGTTTCAGGAGAGTGAACATTGAAGGGACTCTTGTTCTCTCGAGTCCTGTATTCTTGGTGACGTGGTCTTTCACGTGATGTCAAGGATGCGTCTCAGGTTCCGCATGTGAAAGGTATTAAGCCGTCTCTCCTGGCGAGAGCGCAGGGTCCAGGATTCCAAGCCGTTGAGAAGTGTACTCACCACACATGCCATGAAGACTTGTGCCTTGGTGTGCACTGTCAGTTTGGCATTTTCCCAAACGCGCTTTGTGAGCCTGGCCAGTGTTGTTGAGGCCTTCCCGATACGCCTGTTGAGCTCAGTGTCCAGGGAAAGGGTGTCTGAGATTGTGGAGCCCAGGTACACAAACTCGTGAACTGCCTCCATCACATAGTCTGCTATGTTTATATAGGGTAGCTCATTGACGTCTTGTCCCATCACCTGTGTCTTGTTCAGGCTCATTGTCAAGCCGAAAGCGGAACAGGCTACGGCAAAGCGGTTGAGTAGCTGCTGCAGGCCTTATGCTGTGTTTGTGGTGATCGCTGCATCGTCGGCGAAGACGAACTCCCTGAGGATTCGCATCTGTACTTTTATCTTTGCTCGGAGTCTGGATAGATTATAGAGCTTTCCATCAGATCTTGTACGGAGATAGATGCCCTCTGTGGTTGTTCCAAAGGCATGCTTGACGAGGATCGCGAAGAAGATGCCAAACAGGGTTGGAGCAAGAACGCACCACTGTTTAACACCACTCTTGATGTTGAATGGTTCAGAAGTTGAGCCGTCGTACACGACCGTGCCCTTCATGCCCTTGTGGAACGATTGTATCATGCTGAGTAGGGTGGGTGGACAGCCAATTTTGGCCAAGATCTTGAAGAGTCCGTCCCTGCTCACGAGGTCGAAGGCCATTGTAAGGTCAATGAAGGCGATGTACAAGGCTTTTCTCTGCTTCCTGCACTTTTCTTGAAGCTGTCTCAGGGTGAACACCATGTCAGTGGTCGACCTCTGCTCGGAAACCACACTGTGACTCAGGGTACACTCTTCAGCAAGAATCTGAAGCCTGACCAAGACGACCCTGGCGAAGAGTTTGCTGACGACGCTGAGGAAGGAGATGCTACGATAGTTGTTGACATCGCTTCTGTCACCTTTATTTTTGTAGAGAGTGATGATGTTTGCATCTCTCATGTCTTGTGGCACCGAGCCCTCCCTCCAGCACTGGCACAGAAGTTCATGAAGCTCAGTTTTAAGTGTTCCACGAGCGCGCTTGAGAACTTCAGGCGGAATACCGTCGTCTCCTGGGGCCTTCCCTAAGGAAAGTGAATCCAATGCTTTCTCAACTTCTTCCACAGTTGGTTCAAGGACAAGTTCTTCCATGATGGGCAGGAACTTGAGTGCATGCAAGGCTTCTACGCTGACCAAGTTCTTTCTGGAGTAGAGTTCGAAGTAATGCTCTACCCAGCGATTCATCTGTTGATCACGGTCTTTAATGATCTCTCCAGTGGCTGACTTAAGAGGAGCCGTCCTGTTTTGTGTAGGGCCTGTTGCCTGTTTGATCCCTTCGTACATGCCTCCTATGTTGCCAACAGTGGCCGCAGTCTGGATGCTGGAACAGAGTCGGAGCCAGTAATCGTTAGCACAGCACCTCACAGTTTGTTGAACTCTACTGCGGGCAGTACGGAGGGCCTGTATCTTCCTTTCTGAGGGCAGGTTTTTGTAGGATGAGAGAGCTCCTCTCTTTTCCTCTACAAGGGGTAAGAGTTCCTCTGCAATGGCCTCGAACCAATCTGCTGACTTGTTCTGCTTCTTACCGAAGGTGGATATGGCAGTTGTAACACGGGACGGTATTGGCTCTACTCTGTCCTTTACCCTGTCCGTGACTATGCTTACTGAAACTTAAACCGAATTCCAAAGGACCCCAGAGTATACTCTATAGCCGAGTCCCACGCCACTTGGTCTTAGCTGTTTGACCGGCTAAGCTTCTATAGCCACGTGACGTCTTACTAGGTTTTCTAGCAAACTCAAAGGATCGTCAAGACACCCTTGGTTTGGTTGCAGGTAGAGAGTTTAAGAGAACACCAACTCCTACTCAGGTTAAACGCCTCCTAGACAAAAGTACTCAGGACACACGGAACAAAGTTGCTTATGTTATCCAAGTGTTTAACGAGCTTAAATGTTACCTTAATTCCCTTGACACTTAACCATGGCTCATCAAACAAAAACAATTAAGTTTCTTTCTTGGAATATTCGAAGTGCTAATCTTCGGATAAATGACGTAATCTTGTATGCTAAAATGAGAGACGTGGATGTGATGTGTTTACAGGAACCATATACGTCCACAACTATCAAGAAGGTCCCACCCAGGATACCTGGGTATATAGCATACAACAACAGTATTGGAACTGGTTTACTAACGTATATTAAGAGTGGATTAATCTGTAAACTAATTAAAAATCACAAGAGTGATAGTATACATTATCAAAAATTCTAATTACAAACTGCAAATAGCCATTTCCTACTGTATAACATATATGGACGATGTAGTGTACTTAAAGCAGACCTGCTACCGACACCTACAGGTAACACAGCTATGTTATGTATGGGTGACTTTAATGCTCGTCACACTGCTCTTGGTGATGTTCAGTGTAACAACAATGGAAGGGTCTTCTTGAAATACCTTAATGATCATAATATTACTGTGTATGATACTGATAAACAGACCCATTTATTGGGGGGTAGGCTGGATTATGTGATTGGATACAGCCTAGTAGATAGCAATGTTAACGTTAAGCTCATCCCAGAACTAGTAAGTGATCATTTTGCAATATATTGTGAATACAATGTGGCGGATATTAGGTCCAGTCCTCATTCTAGAGTTAAAATTAACATTCCAGACAATCTTAAACATCACTTTAAGGCTTATGTACATAAGTGGTACACTGGGTATACACCTGTATCAGTGGACCACTTTTACAATGATCTTGTCAGTATCATTACCAGTTATTATGATACCTGGGTTAAATCAAGGAAAAAAAGAACACTCGTTCTTCCTCATGGACAGAGGATCCTATTATTATTGCAGAGCTAAAGTGCTTCAGCTGCTGGCTGTTATAAACGAGACAAAACAGCTGACAATTTACTTGCATTCCTTAATGCCAACAGAGATTTTCGCGAGCTTAAGGGTCAAGTTAAGGACCCATATTGGGAACAATTCCTACAAAGTATCAATAGAACTACAACATTATCAAAAATGTGGAACAAAATTAAAAACATTACCAAACCTTCAGCCCCAGTTCAACTTCATCATACTCCTGCAGAATATGCTGACATGCTCCTAGCTCAATGGTCTAGTGTCTCACAAATTTCTTCCTTACCCCCAGATATACAGCAGCATTTAAGACATACCAACATTAACAGAAATTTTAATATTGAAATAGCACGCTCCTTACCAGATTTAACAGATCAGTTTGCTATAACCCCCTTTGAATTAACATCAGCATTAGGAAAACCTAAACAAATTGCCCCTGGTGAGGATGGTATAACTTATAACACCTTGAGCTTACTGAATGATGTCCCTAGCCATCCTCTGCTTGACCTCTATCAAATGAGTCTCTCACAAGGTATGTCCAAAGAAATGGACACAAAGTCTCATAATACCAGTTCCTAAACCTAACTCTCAAAAATTCAGGCCCATTTCCCTTACATCTTGCATGTGTAAAGTCTTGGAGAGAATTGTTCTCAATCGTGTCATGTTTCAGGTCAAAGAAAAACTGGCCCCAAACCTATATGGGTTCATGCCCAAGTGTAGCACACAAACAAGCTTTGCTGAATATTTTGTAAACTCCCAGGATGGGACACAGGCAACCTTCATTGACCTAAAGTCAGCTTTCGATGTAGCGAATGGCAAAATAATATTAGAGCAACTTGCTGAATTTGGAATCAAAGGTAATCTTCCGAGTTGGATAAAGAGCTACCTATCCAACAGGCGTGCTAGTATCCTATTTAAAGGAGTTAAAAGTACAAGAACAGATGCATTCGAACTAGGCACACCTCAAGGTGGTGTCCTAAACCCTATGCTCTTCAATATACTTATGCACAAACTTATCCATGACATACCTGTACAAACTACTGAAACTGTTATATGTTATGCTGATGATATTTGTATTATGGCACACAGTAAACCAAGGCTACAAGTGTTACGTGATGCATTCTCCAAGAAAGTAGTAGAATGTGGCCTCATAATCTCTGTTGATAAAACAAGGGTTCTTATTCCCCATTCTCTTCATGTTAACTATACTATTAATGGAATGCCCGTGGAGACTTGCGAGTCTTATAAATATCTTGGAGTCGAGGTTAATGATACAAATCTCGTCAGCAACCTGGGCAAAAAACTAGTTGAGCGTCTTAAACCTCTCAAAACTCTTGTTGGCAAAGGATTTGGCATTAACATAAAATATGCTCGTAGTTTTCATATTGCCTTTATACGATCTGTTGTTGATTATTATGCCTTGCATCTTCTTAATTTTTCTTTTAAACAATTACAAGGCCTAGATGTAGTACAGAATGATGCCATGCGCATCATCCTGGGTTATCCTAGAACTGTCAGATTGTTAACATGAGAAAGGAACTAAACTTACCTTCCATTTACGAAAGAATAGTTCTACTTAGTACTATGTTTTGCGCCAAAACTTTGAAAAATAATGGTCCCCCCAGCTCTATTCAAATTAAATTGAGATCCATTCTAAACAATTCTGACTGTTCCCTCAATCCGCCGCAAAAAGCTCCCTACAGTGTGTGGCTCAGTTGTTGTGCCTATAATCTTCAGAAACTGAATGTGTCTCTTAACCCTGATAAAACTGTTCACTATATTCCCCCTTGGAAAGATGTGGAGGTCTCTCTGCATTATACTCCCATCAGTGTAAAACAAATGTATAACACTGACATTTTGAGATGTATAACATTAGAAGCTATTGACAGTCATCTTCAAATTCTCAAACCGACTGAATCCTATGCCTTTACTGATGGCTCTGTGCAGTTAGGCACTGGTAGAACAGGTTGTGCATGTGCAGTGTATAAAGGGAATGAAATGATCATGACTAGTACACAGAGATTGAACAACTGGGCAAGCACGACACAGACCGAGCTATTGGGTATTTATCTAGCCACTGAATACCTTAAGCTCAATGGTGGTGGAGTTATTTTCTGTGACTCTAAAAGTGCTCTGCAGTCCTTAAATAACCCATCACAATGTATGCTGGAAGTAGCTTGTAATATTAAATGGAATGTAATTTTTGCCAATGATAATAACTCTTGTATAAAATTTGTGTGGATCCCATCCCATGTTGGAGTTGGAAAACATGACTTTGTAGATCGATTGGCCAATGAGGCTTTTAGGAAAGAAAACATTGATTATGACTTTGGACTATGTAATGCAATTATTAATAACATACAAATTAAAGAAATTACTTCAGATTTAGAAGAACTAAGAAATGCCCAGAGGCCTGAAAGCTGCAGTATTAAAAGTTATGACAAGTTTTGTAATAATAGGTATTTGAATGGTCAGCACAGTAACCGAACCAGGCAGTGTGATGTAGTCATTGCGCGAATTCGCCTTGGCTATAGACACATCTGGCAGGTTAGTGAGGCTGAGCCACTACCAGAATACTCAGATTGTAAATTCTGTGATAAACCTTTAATGCATTTACTAGAACACTATATTGTTGAATGTGAAACCGTAAAGGACTTTAGACCTCCTGGCCTCTTGTACCACCAACTGTGTAACAATTTTATTGAATCAGGTGTTCTGGACGACATCCTAACAATTTATCCAAAATTTGCTTGTCCATTTTAAAGAATGAAGAACAATTTTTATTTATATCACTTCTAAGCTGCATCACTTATGAACCATCCCTGCTCTTGTGTGACAGTGCACAATAGAAAGTTGTTTTCACATATCCATACATTAAAACATTGATTGTAACCATTATATATATGTGCTTCAGCCTACAGTTTAGACCTATTGTCTTATGTATGACCCTCTGTCCTGCATGACAGTGAATACCCTATACCTATTATAGGTTAGGTAATAATTGTAATTACGAAGCAATAAGATGCTTATCTTAAGATACTAACAAGGTTAGGTAAGGTCGGTGTTTTCTATGAATTTTTTTAAGGGTATCTATTATGTTAAGTATGTCACCTATGCACATATTTAATAAGTCAATATTGACTTATTAAATTTGCGAGAACGGGTTGTACTGTGGTGTTGTGCTGCCACTCTAGTTCACTGTACCACCACCATCACTACTGTGGTGTTGTGCTTCCACTCTAGTTCGCTGTGCCATCACTACTGTGGTGTTGTGCTGCCACTCTAGTTCACTGTACCATCACTACTGTGGTGTTGTGCTGCCACTCTAGTTCACTGTACCACCACCATCACTACTGTGGTGTTGTCCTGCCACTCTAGTTCACTGTACCACCACCATCACTACTGAGGTGTTGTGCTGCCACTCTAGTTCACTGTACCATCACACATGGTGGTGATGTACCATGGGAGAGTGTGCCTGTAAGACACATGGTGGTGATGTACCATGGGAGAGTGTGCCTGTAAGACACATGGTGGTGATGTATCATGGGAGAGAGAGCCTGTAAGACACATAAACATTCACCCATAACGCTATGCGTGCTATTGGCTGTACAAGAATGTAAGAACCCTTGTATACAAAAATAATAAATAAAATACAGTAATATATCATAATATATTACTGTATTATATCACAATTATGTAAAATATCGTAATTCCTATTGTTTAGCTTTTTAAGTTTTCTCAAGCATTACAGGGGTTACTGTGTGCAGGTGTTTAACATTAAGGGGGGGGCAGGGTCCAGGCAGGCTTCACATATAGCTGTAATTAGGACAGTTTCAGTCTCATCTGTCCTGCACCTCGCAGTGTTCTACAACGTTAAAGATTTTTCTTTTAAACCATTTCATATATTATTGGGCCCCGGAGACATCATCTATAACTTTTGTTACTCTTCTGCAAGAACCTTTTTTTTCTAATTTCACCCAAAAAATCATAAAACTTTTTCCTTATAAGATTATCGGCAACTTTTGATCTCACAATATTATCTTTCTCTCTCTTGATGATGTTGAGCCCCTGGTGCCACACCTGAGCTGGGGCAGCTAACCATCTCTGGGGCCCCCTGCATCTTTATGTAGGTAATGCCAGAAGGTCTGGGGCCCCCTGCTTCTTTCCGCAGATTATTCCAAAAGGTTTAGGGCCCTGCTGCCTCTTTCCGTAGGTCATGCCAAAACGTCTGCAGTACCCTGCATCTTTTTGTGGGTTAGGCCAAAAGGTTTGGAACACCCTGCGTATTTCCGTAGGTTATACCAAAAGGTAGATCTATTTTGAAATTCCCTAACATGATTATTCCAACCTGGCATACTACTTCTTTAATTGGTTATAAGATAAATACTCTCTTCCCCTGCCCTATCTAGCACTGAAACGACTGATGTGAAAAAGTCCTTGAGATTGTTCTGATGCAAATTGCACTGAATAATATTGCAAGCAATTGCATCACTTATGATTTGAGTATTCGTTAAGCAGGCATTTAAACTTATCCAGGTCAGCAAGAGTGGCCTTCCTACGTTTAGGTGTGTTCTAGGGAGGTTTATGTTATCTTTGGCAGCAGCAACTTGTGAGTGAGGTATATTGGAGGTGGCCATGGCAGGATGATACCAGGACAGGTTGTCATCACTGACAGCCTTATACTTAAAGGTGTGACCAGTTATATCATCAATAAGAAAATGATCAATATGAGATCTTCCATTCCTATCTCATGACATAAAGCTATAGTAATAGTAAATAAATCATTAATAGCAGGATAATGAAAATTTTCAGCATCCATGAATTCATTAAACAAATTTAAGTATACATCTTAGCGGGTAAAATCAGTGTTAAAAATCACCTACCACCCCATGAGTTCAGCATTATGATACAAATTAGTCAATTGATATATTTCTGATCATATATTTCCATACTCATCTACACAGTTGATATTGCTTGTGGAAACCATGCATATACACACACACACAATCAAATACTGCTGAGCACCTTTCAGGCCCCTGAGCAAAGGGGCTTGACACCTGAGTGGACAGCACATCGGATTCGTAGTCCTGAGGTTCCGGGTTCGATCCTTGGTGGAGGCGGAAACAAATGGGCAGAGTTTCTTTCATCCTGATGCGTCGTTTCACCTAGCAATAAATATGTACCTGAGAGATAGACAGCTGCTACAGGCTGCTTCCTTGGGATTGTGTAACAAAAAGGAGGCCTGGTCGAGGACCGGGCCGTGGGGGATGATAAGCCCCGAAATCATCTCCAGATAACTATAGGACACAAGTATAGCAGGAGTGAGCCCTGATACAATATTGACAACCTCAACTTTACATTGCATATTGTTATGCCCAGGATAGCAGCAGCACCATAGGGTCTTCCAGGACCTGACCAGTCAATAGACATGTCAATACTGGCAGTGGAAAAAGAACTATCAATAAATTTGAAGTGGTTTTGATATTCATAAGATGTAAGCCAGTGTTCTTGCAAAACAAGAATATTTTGCACATACCAAAATGCTTTTAACGTTCATATATTCAGGGTTTGTTATTTCTCTAATTACCTTAATAACCGGGAATTATAACTTTACAAATACTGAAGCATTGTCATGGGGGTAAATAAACCATATTACGTGAAGATCATTTATGTGCTAATTAAAACAACACTTATAGTAAGAGGACAGTAAATTGGAATGTTGAGACAATTGTCAAGTAATAATAATATAATAATTAACAGGTTTTAAGAGCCATCTAGTGCACATTATTCTATCTATAAATAATCTGAACTAATAATAGAGCCTAAATAAATAATAATTAAACATCATTCACATCCATTAAGACAAGAAATTAAACGACCAATCAAAACCATATAGGTTACTCCTACACCTCATAATACAGGCCAATAATGATCATAAATATACTTATCAATTAAACAATATTCAAACTAAGGACTTTATATCAAATTTTTTAAATCACTAATTTAAAAGCAGAAATCCTTTTATATTAATAAATTGTCAGATTAAGGCATCTGTAAACAAATGAAATAAATATTAGTAATTAAGCCTTCGATGAAATACTCCGCATTATAATACAAATTCTGGAGTCACTCATATATATGCAAAGTTTTGGTTTATAAAATACCAGATATAAGATAATACAAATATCAGAATAAGGCTAATATTATTGCCAGATTCATATACAGTACTGTATATATATATATATATATATATTATATATATATATATATATATATATATATATATATATATATATATATATATATATATATATATATATATATATAATTGCTTGCTACTTATATATATATAATTGCCAGATTCATATATACATATATCGAATTACTAGATCCATATAAATATAAAACTGCTCGATTCAAGATAATGTAATTAACATATTTATGCTATACTATATATATATATATATATATATATATATATATATATATATATATATATATATATATATATATATATATATATATCACTAAGAACTCTTTGACCCGGCCAGGATTCGAACCCATGCCGTCCAGGATCACCCCTAAACGTACACAGTACCGTGACCACCGCACCAATGATCGTCTTGGTGCGGTGGTCACGGTACTGTGTACGTTTAGGGGTGCTCCTGGACGGCATGGGTTCGAATCCTAGCCGGGTCAAAGAGTTCTTAGTGATATAGGGCTTGCGCGTTTTCAAAGATTATATTATGATATAAAACTTTGTGAACAAGGAATTCATATTGGCGAGATTTGTTAACACTGTCGGGAGAGGGGAGGAGGGGTTAAGGGAGGATTTCAAGATGTCTGCCCACCAGCCATTATACATAAGTATACATGAATACAATATATATATATATATATATATATATATATATATATATGTCGTACCTAATAGCCAGAACGCACTTCTCAGCCTACTATTCAAGGCCCGATTTGCCTAATAAGCCAAGTTTTCATGAATTAATGTTTTTTCGTCTACCTAACCTACCTAACCTAACCTAACCTAGCTTTTTTTGGCTACCTAACCTAACCTTATCTATAAATATAGGTTAGGTTAGGTTAGGTAGGGTTGGTTAGGTTCGGTCATATAGATACGTTAATTTTAACTCCAATAAAATAAAATTGACCTCATACATAGAGAAAAGGGTTGCTTTATCATTTCATAAGAAAAAAATTATAGTAAATATATTAATTCAGGAAAACTTGGCTTACTAGGCAAATCGGGCCTTGAATAGTAGGCTGAGAAGTGAGTTCTGGCTACTAGGTACGACATATATATATATATATATATATATATATATATATATATATATATATATATATATATATATATATATATGAATATTCATTCGCATATAGTCCTGGGGACCATTCAGGCTTGTTCGCATTTGTGTTCCTCACGTGTGCCCCAAAGAATGAGGTGATTTGGTGAAATGCTATGCCCAAGATTACCATCCGAGTTGCCGTCGGGGAAGTGGCTCAAATAGCCTCGGCTATCACTTACTTTTGACGGCCGTGATGGTCAAGCGGATTAAGGCGCCCTGTAGTTACCAGTTGCGTTGCTTCTGGGAGTATGGGTTCGAGTCACTTCTGGGGTGTGAGTTTTCATTCGCATATAGTCCTGGGGACCATTCAGGCTTGTTCGCATATATTATATATATATATATATATATATATATATATATATATATATATATATATATATATATATACAAATATATATATATATATATATATATATATATATATATATATATATATATATATATATATATATATATACATGTGTATCAAAACCATGTCTATGTGGTATACATCTCACAGTGCCAAAATCTAATTTAATGTTAGAGGACAATGTAATGAACAATAATGAAAGGGAAATTATACAGTATACATGACAGTAATACATCCGAGACCTAAATTTATACATTCTCCATCATGGTTCACATAATATTTCCTATACAGCATTATGTAGCATTCCATAATATAAGTATATACGGATGTTTTTCAAGCTACATGACATTAGGCTACTGCTATTCACTAGACTTCTAATATATATCCACAAATACATAGCAAGGACTTATGGTATAGATATATAATATACATAGATACATGTGGAATACATTGGCAATACACATTTAATACTAGTGTGTTGTCAAAAAAAGAATAACTACATAAATTAATATTCGTGATACTAGGCTAATCAGCCAAGACATCACTATACAGTTTGAGCACATCATACACCAGCTACAGTATGATCATACTGGTGTATGTGTGGTTATAACACCACCTCACACCCATATGGTAATATCACAACACACCATGGACCAGTATGGTAATATCACAACACACCATGGACCAGTATGGTAATATCACAACACACCATGGTCCAGTATGGTAATAAGACAACACATCATGGTCCAGTATGGTAATATCACAACACACCATGGACCAGTATGGTAATATCACAACACACCATGGACCAGTATGGTAATATCACAACACACCATGGACCAGTATGGTAATATCACAACACACCATGGACCAGTATGGTAATATCACAACACACTATGGTCCAGTATGGTAATATCACAACACACCATGGTCCAGTATGGTATTATCACAACACACCATGGTCCAGTATGGTAATATCACAACACATCATGGTCCAGTATGGTAATATCACAACACACCATGGTCCAGTATGGTAATATCACAACACACCATGGTCCAGTATGGTAATATCACAACACACCATGGACCAGTATGGTAATATCACAACACACCATGGACCAGTATGTAATATCACAACACACCATGGTCCAGTATGGTAATATCACAACACACCATGGTCCAGTATGGTAATATCACAACACACCATGGACCAGTATGGTAATATCACAACACGCCATGGACCAGTATGGTAATATCACAACACACCATGGACCAGTATGGTAATATCACAACACACTATGGACCAGTATGGTAATATCACAACACACCATGGACCAGTATGGTAATATCACAACACACCATGGTCCAGTATGGTAATATCACAACACACCATGGACCAGTATGGTAATATCACAACACACCATGGACCAGTATGTAATATCACAACACACCATGGACCAGTATGGTAATATCACAACACACCATGGACCAGTATGGTAATATGACAACACACCATGGACCAGTATGGTAATATCACAACACATCATGGTCCAGTATGGTAATATCACAACACACCATGGACCAGTATGGTAATAAGACAACACATCATGGTCCAGTATGGTAATATCACAACACACCATGGTCCAGTATGGTAATATCACAACACACCATGGTCCAGTATGGTAATATCACAACACATCATGGTCCAGTATGGTAATATCACAACACACCATGGTCCAGTATGGTAATATCACAACACGCCATGGACCAGTATGGTAATATCACAACACACCATGGACCAGTATGGTAATATCACAACACACTATGGACCAGTATGGTAATATCACAACACACCATGGACCAGTATGGTAATATCACAACACACCATGGTCCAGTATGGTAATATCACAACACACCATGGACCAGTATGGTAATATCACAACACGCCATGGACCAGTATGGTAATATCACAACACACCATGGACCAGTATGGTAATATCACAACACACTATGGACCAGTATGGTAATATCACAACACACCATGGACCAGTATGGTAATATCACAACACACCATGGTCCAGTATGGTAATATCACAACACACCATGGACCAGTATGGTAATATCACAACACACCATGGACCAGTATGTAATATCACAACACACCATGGACCAGTATGGTAATATCACAACACACCATGGACCAGTATGGTAATATCACAACACACCATGGACCAGTATGGTAATATCACAACACACTATGGACCAGTATGGTAATATCACAACACACCATGGTCCAGTATGGTAATATCACAACACACCATGGTCCAGTATGTAATATCACAACACACCATGGTCCAGTATGGTAATATCACAACACACCATGGTCCAGTATGGTAATATCACAACACACCATGGTCCAGTATGGTAATATCACAACACACTATGGACCAGTATGATAATATCACAACACACCGTGGACCAGTATGGTAATATCACCATACACCATGGTCCAGTATGGTAATATCACAACACACCATGGACCAGTATGGTAATATCACCATACACCATGGTCCAGTATGGTAATATCACAACACACCATGGACCAGTATGGTAATATCACAACACACCATGGACCAGTATGGTAATATCACAACACACCATGGACCAGTATGGTAATATCACCATACACCATGGTCCAGTATGGTAATATCGCAACACACCATGGACCAGTATGATAATATCACAACACACCATGGACCAGTATGGTAATATCACCATACACCATGGTCCAGTATGGTAATATCACAACACACCATGGACCAGTATGGTATTATCACAACACACTATGGACCAGTATGGTAATATCACAACACACCCATGTGATAGTGAAATAGCAGTGATAGTGAAGTGATGGTAGTATAGCAGTGGTAGTGAGGTGATGGCGATATGACAGTGATGGTGATATAGTAGTGGTGGTACGGTAGTGGTACTGTAGCAATGATAGTAATATAACAGTGAATGTCACAGCAAGCCAGACGGGGCATGGTGGCTCCCATACAAGGAACGGTTGAGGGCCCCAGGACTAGCACAGCAAGCCAGACGGGGCATGGTGGCTCCCATACCAGGAACGGTTGAGGGCCCCAGGACTAACACAGCAAGCCAGACGGGGCATGGTGGCTCCCATACCAGGAACGGTTGAGGGCCCCAGGACTAACACAGCAAGCCAGACGGGGCATGGTGGCTCCCATACCAGGAACGGTTGAGGGCCCCAGGACTAACACAGCAAGCCAGACGGGGCATGGTGGCTCTCATACCAGGAACGGTTGAGGGCCACAGGACTAACACAGCAAGCCAGACGGGGCATGGTGGCTCCCATACAAGGAACGGTTGAGGGCCCCAGGACTAGCACAGCAAGCCAGACGGGGCATGGTGGCTCCCATACCAGGAACGGTTGAGGGCCCCAGGACTAACACAGCAAGCCAGACGGGGCATGGTGGCTCCCATACCAGGAACGGTTGAGGGCCCCAGGACTAACACAGCAAGCCAGACGGGGCATGGTGGCTCCCATACCAGGAACGGTTGAGGGCCACAATACTAGCACTGCCAGCCACAGTATACAGAACAGTGTACAGAATAAAGAACCCCGTACAGTATACAGAACCCCTTACAGGATGCAGAACCTTGTAGAGTATACAGAACCATGTATAGTATACAGAACAGCGTACAGTATACAGAACAGTGTACAGTATACAGAATCCCGTACAGTATACAGAACAGTGTACAGTATACAGAACACTGTACAGTACACAGAACAGTGTACAGTATACAGAACAGGGCACAGTATACATAACTCCGTACAGTATACAGAACACCGTATAGTATACAGAACAGCATTCAGTATACAGAACCCCGTACAGTAAACAGTATACATAACAGTGTACAGTATACATAACAGTGTACAGTATACAGAACCCCGTACAGAATACAGAATCCTGTAGAATATACAGAACAGTGTACAGTATACAGAACAGTGTACAGAACAGTGTACAGAATACAGAACAGTGTACAGTATATAAAACAGTGTACAGTATACAGAACAGTGTACAGAACATAGAACAGTGTACAGTATACAGAACCCCGTACAGTATACAGAACAGTGTACAGTGTACAGAACAGTGTACAGAATACAGAACAGTGTACAGTATATAAAACAGTGTACAGTATACAGAACAGTGTACAGAACATAGAACAGTGTACAGTATACAGAACCCCGTACAGTATACAGAACAGTGTACAGTATACAGAACAGTATACAGAACACAGAACAGTGTACAGTATACAGAACAGTGTACAATATACAGAAGAGTGTACAGTATGCAGAACCCCATACAGTGTACAGAACAGCATAGTGTATACAGAACCCTATACAGTATACAGAACATTGTACAGTATACAGAACCTTGTACAGTATACAGAACCCTGTACAGTATACAGAACCCCGTACAGTATACAGAACCTCATACAGTATACAGAACAGTGTACAGTATACAGAACCCCGTAAAATATACAGAACAGTGTACATCATACAGAACAGCGAACAGGATACAGAACAGCGTACAGTATACCGAACAGCGTACAGTATACGGAACAGCATACAGTATACAGAACAACGTACAGTATATGGAACAGCGTACAGTATACAGAACAACGTACAGTATACGTAACAAGTGTAGAGTATACAGAACGTCCATGCAGTATACAGAACAGTGTTCAGTATACAGAACCCCGTACAGTATACAGCACCCTGTACAGTATACAGAAAACTGTACCAATAATCCTGTCCAATAATGATGGTCAGCTTTCAGCCTCTGATACTGCTATTGAATTCAATAGGTTCTTCTCATCCATTGGGTCATCCCATGCTAATGATATTCCATCTTCCAGTACTGATGTTAAGGACTATCTTACAGGTAACTACCCACAGTCTCTGTACCTAACGGCCGCTAATTCCACTGATGTAAATGAGGGAATCTCTTCCCTTAAGATCAAGTCTAGTGCCCTTGCTGAGATACCAACTCTAATCTACAAAAAAGCCTCCAGATCTTTAGCCCCTGCCATTGCATTGCTCTACAACAAGTCACTTGAACTCCAAACCTTTCCAGTTATTCTAAAAAAAAACGAGAGTAACCCTAGTCCATAAATGTGGTGATCTCACTGATGTCAACAACTTCAGACCTATATCAATTCTGCCTAACTTGTCAAAAATATTTGAAAAACTAATCTACAAGCAGCTTTACTCTTATCTAGCTAAACACAATATACTTAGCTCTTGTCAATATGGCTTCAGACCGCCTAAAAAAGCATTAACGATGCACTTATTAGTATGATTAACTTGATACATGCAGCTCTTGATAAAAATGAGTTCCCTGTTGGGTTATTTGTGGACCTGCGTAAGGCTTTTGACACTGTCAACCAACGAAACCTTCTTCTTAAATTACATCATTATGGAGTCAGAGGACACTCCTTGCAATACCTCAAATCTTACCTTACTGACAGGCTTCAGTATGTTTCTGTGAATAATTCAATTTCTCCCACCCTACCCATCAACATTGGTGATCCTCAGGGCAGCATACTTGGCCCTCTCCTCTTTCTCATCTACATTAATGACCTTCCAAATGCCTCCCAACACCTCAAACCAATTCCTTTTGCTGAGGACACACCCTTCATTTTCTGCAGTCCTGACCTTTTTGCTCTAAATGTCACAGTAAATACTGAACTAAATAAAGTCCATCTCTGGCTAACTGCCAACAAACTCACTCGCAACATTGACAAAACTTTCTATATTTTGTTTGACAATAAATCCTCACATTAAATTCATCTCAGGATAAACAATATCCAAATTTGTAACAAAGTAGATGGAAAATTCCTTGGTGTTCTCATAGAACACAAACCGAATTTCCAGGGACACATTCTAAATATTTAAAAAAAAGTTTCTAAAACTGTTGGCATTCTTTCTAAGATCAGATACCTCGCCATGGCCTGGTGATTCTCTATTACTCTCTCATCTATCCTTATCTCAATTATGGTCTCTGTGCTTGGGGTTCTACTACACAAAATCACTTACGCCCTCTAATTATTCAACACAAACCTGCTATTGGAACAATATCTAACTCTGGCCCCAGACAGCACTCGGTACTTTTACTCAAATCTTTAAATATGTTAGATATTAAGTCACTGCACATCCTCTCATGTGTACTCAATATAGTTAAAACTCTGAACTGCAATGTCAATCCTGAACTTAGAAGCTTCCTAGAAGGTTGTAACAGAACTCATGGGCATCGCACCAGAAACAAATACCTATTTGATATTCCAAGAGTGCGACTTAACCAAACTAGAAATGCTCTACAATTCAGGGGACCCAGAATGTGGAACGACCTTCCCAATCATGTCAAAGACTGTACCTCCCTCAACCAGATTTTAAACAATGCTGTTTGTTTACCAACTTGTACAATTGCTGATTTCTGCCATGTTCCCCCCTTTTTTTATTTTTTTTCAACATAATTTATACCAAATCCCAATTTCTATTAAGTTTTAGTCTAAGTTCCCCCCCCCCCCCCACACACACCTTGCCCGAAACGCTTTGCGTACTAGTGGCTTTAGGTATTGTATGTACTAGCTCTATTTATAAATCCAACATTATGTTTGTAAATCATCTATATATGTACTTTCCTGAATAAAATTTACTTTACTAACTTTACCAGTAACAGAAGACAAACGACCCTGCCAACGGGCAAGGATTGAGGAATGAATAACTGGGTAGAAGTTGGAATAGAGGATACCTTAACGGGAGATGGCACAAGTGTGGAGAGCCTCCTTAGCGGCAGCGTCTGCACGCTCATTTAAGGACACGCCAATATGGCTGGGAACCCAACACAACTCCACAGTCTTCACTCTACTAGAGATAAGAAACAGCCAATGTTGAGTTTCGACTACTACAGGATGGACTGGATTAAAGCACTCCAGAGCCATGAGGGCACTGTGAGTGTCAACTACAACAACAAAGGAGAGTTGACAGCGAGAAAGCAGCGACGAAGGACATACAAAATAGCATAAAGTTCCACCATGAAGATGCTAGTCTCCGGAGGCAGGCGACACATATAGGTGTTGTCAGGAAAAACAACAGAGTAGCCTACACCGTCGGCAGACTTAGACCCTTCTGTACTTAGATTTAGACCCAGACTTTACTCCTCTTACCCCCCCCCCTGTAGGAGGGGTAAAGCTTTAGTCACGTGAGTCAAAGTTTTACAAACTGAGGAAAAGGGACCCTTCAAAGGGGCAAAGACAGAACGACATGAAGAGAAATATTGGAAACACGAACCGAAAGAGAATCTTGTATGCGAGACAATCGTACAGAAAGAGGTAAGTGGTGAAAGGGAACAGAAGACCACAAGAGGAGTAAAGGTCAAAGTGCGACATTAACGAGAGTAAGGGACCGTGCAAGGTAGCGAAGACAGTAGCGATCATGTTGATCCTGAAGAGACAGGACGCCAGTTTCGGCGTTAGCGATCACAGGCTTAGGGGTAGGAGTCGAAAGAAAGGCACCAGATCTGAGGAGCAACCCAGTATGGTGAAGAGTATCCAAACGGTGAAGAGTAGAAGGAGAAGTAGACGAGTAAGCAGGGCAACCCTAATCGAGTTTTGACAGTAAGAGAGGAATTTAGAAAGAGGAGCATGCGCCTATCCGCTCCCTAAGTATGAGACAAGACCTTATATCAGTTAGTGGGCTTAGAGCGTTCAACTCGGAGGTAAGAGATATAGGGTGACCAAGACAAACAAGTGTCAAAGAATAACCTCAAAAGATTATCAGAATCTTTGTACACAAGGGGATGACAATAAAGCGACAAAGGGGGATGAAGAACGACCTGCTTCTAAGTAAAAGTCATAGCACAAGTTTTAGTTGTAAAGAACATGAAGCCATGATTGGTGGCCCAAGACGACACGGCATCAATCATAAGTTAAAGCCGTCGTTGAAGGAAGGCGAGTCATCACCTCGACAGCAGAGGGTAAGATCATCAACATAGAGTGCTGTGAAGATGCCAGAGGGAAGGGAGGAAAGAAGACCATTGAGGGCAACCAGAAAAAGAGTAGTGCTCAGAACATTACCTTGGGGCACACCATCGTACTGCCAAAAAGAGGCACAGAGAGTGGTACCAAACCTCACTCTAAAGGAACGACTAGAGAGAGAAAGCTTCGGAGGAAAAGAGGGAGATTACTACGAAGGCTAAAAGAACGGAGTTGGGACAGACTATGGTATCTCCAGGTGGTGTCGTATGCCTTTTCCAGGTCAAAAAGGACAACAACAACGGAGGTCTTCGCAGCAAAAGCAGTACGAATATGGACCTCCAAGTTCACCAAGACATCAGTCAAGCTGCAGCACTTGCAAAAGCCAAATTGAGAAGTGGAGAGCTGGTGATAGTGTTCCAAGAACCACATCACATGAACATTGACCACACGTCCACAGAGTTTGCAGATGCAATTTGTGATGGCAATGGGTCAGAAGTCCTTAGGTGATGTCCTTAGAGACCCTGGTTTCCGAATAGGAAGAACAACTGCCTTGATCCAGTCCTCAGGGACTGACGACGACTCCCAGATACGGTTATACAGATTCAGTAAATACTGAAACGCGCATGGAGGGAGATGATGCAGCATCTCATAATGAATGTCATCTGAGCCTTTTGACACTGCACTTGTGAATTTAAGGGCACCATCTAATCTTGAGGTTCCTCGAAGTTATCTTGAGATGATTTCGGGGCTTAGCATCCCCGCGGCCCGGCCCTCGACCAGGCCTCCTTTTTGTTACACACTGCTAGGTGATTAAGTGATGTGGTAATTAAATAATTAGTGTCATTACTCTGTGTATTAAAAATAGAGGCATCAGAGGTAGAACATTCCTAGATGACAGCGAGAGTGCATGGGGGGATTGTGTGAAAATCTCGGTCAGGCTTCAGCCTCAGGAAACCATCGTATGTTCAGCAGAAATCCAGGTTGCAATCCTTTTCCATGTGGTGGCCTGATTGTCTGGGGCGTGTGCATTGAACTACCAAACACAGATTGTTAGTGTGATTACTCATTGAGTGAATCAAATTAGTATTGTGAGGATTGCTAAATATGCCCTCGTACTGATTTTTTAGGCTTACGCTAATTTCTTTGTCGTCCTCTGTGCATGAACCTTTGTTTATAATAATAGGTCCAATACTGGAGGAGATTTTTATTACGATTTCACATACTTGAAATATTTTAGAGTGTTCTTTTTCTCTTGAATGACTTTGTTCTAATTTACAAGGCTTTACAAGAATGTAAAAACATCATTGCAATGTATTCTTATAAACCCAACGTACCTACTTGTATATAAATAAATAAATGTCATTTCTTCAATCTGGTATGGTTGGTGGACGTATGGTTGATGTGAGGCCTCACCAGGTGACTCTCTGGGTGTTACTGGCATCAGTGAAGTGCCAGAAGCAGAGCTTTCTTTCCTTCACAGTTGAGGGGAGGAACCAGTGGAGCTGGGGGTGCCCAAAGCCTCACAGGGACAACGACTATCCAAAGTGGACCTCTGGGCTCATATTGCTGCTCAGCAACGACAGCAGTGATTCTTGTTGACACTCCCAAGTTGGGTGAGAAAGAACTAAGAAATAATCCCCACCTGTTATGATATTATGTTATGAGCTCCCAATATATATATATATATATATATATATATATATATATATATATATATATATATATATATATATATATATATATATATTATTATAGACTCGTGGGTTGGTTGGTGTTGTCGTCGTCGATCCTTCTCTATGGACAACCCAACCCACAACTCGGCAGAGTGCTTATACTAGGAGATCACCCTTGGCGCTTCTGGCTCTTGGAGAGGGGCTCAACGTCACACGTTTAGGGGATGCGGCTCCAATACTTAGCCTCGTTGTCACGTGCACACACCCACTTGAGCCGCTGTGACTCCCCACTCTCTCCTTATGAGATATGATCTCAATCCCCTATGACTTACTAGTATTACCTCTTACCCTGTCCACAGCAGTGGTTCTTGGTTCTTTCTCTCTCCTTCTTTACTACCTCCTGGGAAGCCTCACTAGGACAAGGGCAAACACCAGCAAATTGTGACACATTTACTGGACAAAGCACATACACGATACATACACACATATAATAATAATGAATCCTATACTCGATAATCACAATCAGGTTGCACTCCAACACCATCAGAACTCTATTATCAGCTTATCCAGTGGTATCCTATCTCCTGGTTCACCACCTGATACCATTAACCTCCTCAAGTTGGTCAAGCCTACATACACTGTTGCACTATCAGCAAGATAATGTATATATAGAAAATCAGCATTTGAATGCAATAACATATACCAGTATAAATGTTCATTGATACTTCAGTATAAAAAACTCCTTGACATAAGAATGCCAACAGTCACTCACCTCTCACTGCGTCTTGCACGCTAATGACAACCAAACACTATCAACTCCCTACTAGTAATCCACCAGAACTTCCCCTTCCACCTCTGGAAGTTCACAACCCTAATATCCTTAGGTTCTTCCGGGCTTCACTACCAGGATCCTCTGCAGCTCCTCCAGGCTGCTATCATGAAGTTTCCTTGAGTAACTACGGTGCTTCACCCTTCTGCTAGGTTCCTCCACAGCTCTCTTGGCTGCTACACCATGAAGTTTCCCCGAGCAACTATGGTGCTTCTCCACCTCTGCAGAAGCACGTGACACTCCTCTTCACTGCTGCTTCTCCTCACAGCTCGAGGTCCTCTGCTCCGCTACCTTGGAGTCTCATCAGCTACTTCATCTGCTGGCTTCGAAGTTCTCAGCAACTTCTTCCCCAAAGACAAACCTGCAACCCATCGACGTTCCAATAAAATGTTCCCCTTTAACACATAAACAAAAATAACCACACAATATGCTTGCCTCAAACCTCTATCTGTCCTCTACATACAGTGAGAGTGGACTCCCCCGTTTTGGGCGGGTCCATACTCCACCTCGCCTGGCGGCGGTCCTCACTCGCTGGGAGGGTCTTCCTCCATCCGGAGCCAGGCTCCCTCAGTCATCCGCCAGCGCTCAGAGGGGGCGGACGTCGCTCCGTGTTCCTCCCTCTCCACTCTCTTATTTCAGGCTTTCTGCCTTATTAAAACATGTCTAACTTATAAATAAACATTGCTACTGTCGCTGGGCACACGACCAACTACAATGCAATCACTATGAACTGGCGTATATCGTGCTTACCACAGATTAATTGGTCGAGGGCGCTTTCCCTCTGACGGCGTCTGGTCAGGGCGCTCCCACGGCCCACAATAATGCCTCCGGGCGGCTTAATATTCACTAATTATCGTCCACGACTTGAGACCACACGTCCCCAGCTCGATTCCACAGCTGGCACGTCTGCACACTTCTCTTCTCTTAGAGATATATCACTAGGGGTTCCCTTCTGACGGGAGCTCAACGGAGCGCGGCTTCCCCCTGCGATGTCTGGCACTCAAGTGAGGTCAAGGTCCTCCAGAAGCGAGCCTCACGCCTCCAGCAAAATGTCCACATCTCCTAGCCCGTCATTTATCTATTTTCTTCTGCATTGCCCATAATCTCAAACTGTTACACATATCCAACCAACTATTTTACATATGCGTTATCACCTCAATACTTGCTAGACCTTCTAGTTAGGTCAGGCTTGCTGAATAACTCTCAAGAAGGGAGACTCGTTTCTCCTGCAGGCTGAGATCATAACAATATATATATATATATATATATATATATATATATATATATATATTATTAAATATGACCGAAAAAGTAAGATTAATAATTCTAACACGAATTTTCTCAATCTTTCGTACATTACGCTTCACTGTTGGAGGTAAATCAAAAATCACTTCTCCAAAATTCATTTTTATTTCTAGTCTGACGCGACACGGGCGCGTTTCGTAAAACTTATTACATTTTCAAAGACTTCACAAATACACAACTGATTAGAACGTATCTCTGATTTTATATCTACATTTGAGTGAGGTGGGAAGGGTGATGTGGCATTAACACAAGACAGAACAGGAGGGGATATTAAAAGGGTATTAAAAGTATCAACACAAGACAGAACAGAAACAATGGGTATTGAATAGAAGTGTTTGTAGAAAGCCTATTGGTCCATATTTCTTGATGCTTCTATATTGGAGCGGAGTCTTGAGGTGGGTAGAATATAGTTGTGCAATAATTGGCTGTTGATTGCTGGTGTTGACTTCTTGATGTGTAGTGCCTCGCAAACGTCAAGCCGCCTGCTATCGCTGTATCTATCGATGATTTCTGTGTTGTTTACTAGGATTTCTCTGGCGATGGTTTGGTTATGGGAAGAGATTATATGTTCCTTAATGGAGCCCTGTTACTTATGCATCGTTAAACGCCTAGAAAGAGATGTTGTTGTCTTGCCTATATACTGGGTTTTTTGGAGCTTACAGTCCCCAAGTGGGCATTTGAAGGCATAGACGACATTAGTCTCTTTTAAAGCGTTCTGTTTTGTGTTTGGAGAGTTTCTCATGAGTAGGCTGGCCGTTTTTCTGGTTTTATAGTAAATCGTCAGTTGTATCCTCTGATTTTTGTCTGTAGGGATAACGTTTCTATTAACAATATCTTTCAGGACCCTTTCCTCCGTTTTATGAGCTGTGGAAAAGAAGTTCCTGTAAAATAGTCTAATAGGGGGTATAGGTGTTGTGTTAGTTGTCTCTTCAGAGGTTGCATGGCTTTTCACTTTCCTTCTTATGATGTCTTCGATGAAACCATTGGAGAAGCCGTTATTGACTAGGACCTGCCTTACCCTACAGAGTTCTTCGTCGACTTGCTTCCATTCTGAGCTGTGGCTGAGAGCACGGTCGACGTATGCGTTAACAACACTCCTCTTGTACCTGTCGGGGCAGTCGCTGTTGGCATTTAGGCACATTCCTATGTTTGTTTCCTTAGTGTAGACTGCAGTGTGGAAACCTCCGCCCTTTTCCATGACTGTTACATCTAGAAAAGGCAGCTTCCCATCCTTTTCCGTCTCGTAAGTGAAACGCAGCACGGAACTCTGCTCAAATGCCTCCTTCAGCTCCTGCAGATGTCTGACATCAGGTACCTGTGTAAAAATGTCGTCAACATACCTGCAGTATATGGCCGGTTTCAAGTTCATGTCGACTAAGACTTTTTGCTCAATGGTACCCATGTAGAAGTTTGCAAACAGGACACCTAGGGGAGAACCCATGGCGACCCCATCTACTTGCTTATACATGTGCCCATCCGGGCTCAAGAAGGGTGCCTCTTTAGTACAAGCTTGGAGTAGTTTCCTCAGAATACTTTCTGGCATGTCAAGAGGAGTACAGGCTGGATCACGATACACTCTGTCGGCTATCATTCCGATTGTCTCGTCCACAGGTACGTTGGTAAACAGCGATTCTACGTCCAACGAGGCTCTTATCCCTGTGGCCCGTGTGCCCCGCAGTAAGTCCACAAATTTCTTTGGAGACTTCAGGCTGAAGGCGCAAGGAACATAAGGAGTCAGCAGGCCGTTGAGTCGCTTATAAGCTGGACACGAGTTCTCTCACATTGACAGTGGCTTGACGAAAAATGCAGACTGACCCCTCACTCATCTGGTGCCTTCGGGAGGTAGAGATGTTTGAGATATATATATCGAACTATCTACTTCTTTTGTAAGGTCTGATGGCGTAGTGGGTTAAAGCATACTAGTTATGCCAGCTACTGGAAGGTAGTTGTGCTTTCTGGGTTCGAGTCCCACTGGTGGGTGTTGTCCAAAGATTGTTTATCTTCACTTGTGGTTTATGCAAGTATAGGCTTATATATATATATATATATATATATATATATATATATATATATATATATATATATATATATATATATATATATATACTGTATACATATATATATATATATATATATATATATATATAATATATATATATATATATATATATATATATATATATATATATATATATATATATATATATATATATATATATATATATATATATATGTTAAGGGGGAGTAACCTACAGCGTCATTGGAAAACACAGCCTGGCCAAATATCAATAAGTGTCTAGGGGAGTGAAAGGGTAACAAAAAGTAATCCAGTTTACTGGGCATTAACATACCAAACAAAGAATACAATCTATAAATCTATAAACTCACACTCAATGATTTATCCAGCTTCTCAAAGCTGGGCATGATCATCAACAGGTCTCAAAACTGCATACAATCAGCACTAGCTGACGCCAGGCTCTATCGTGGCGCAGTGGGACACTAGCGCCTATTATGCTGCTAATACCAATACAGGGTGGTGGTGGTGGTGTCACAACCATTAACAAATGAGGTATGAGGAATCAATATCATATACAGCACAATGGCATCACTTAAGATCCTCAGGTACCCACCTCACTAAGATATATAACAGCACCTATCACCTGGTATAAAGGATGCACAATGGTTGAACTGATCCATGGTATACATTACTGCAACATGACAAATATCCTAGCAGTCAAATGACACAAATAAGGTCACAAAACCCGGACCGTAGCGGCAACACATGCGCTCCACTGAGAAAATCAAAGAGTGACCGCCCAGAGCCATGCTGACCGGGAGCGACACTGTATCCACCTCTTTGAGTCAGCTGACTCCTCTCTTTCAAATATCTCAAGCTCATATACAGACATATCTCGATCAAGAACTTGTAATTCATATATCAACAAAATAAAGACTATAATACACAACCTTACATAATAATACATATCAATAATTCAGTACATTAAAGATTATATCATGATATAAAACTATGTGAACAAAGAATTAATATTGGCAAGACATGGTAACACTGGTGGGAGAGGGGAGGAGGGGTTAAGGGAGGATTTCAAGACGTCTGTCCACCAGCTATTATACATAAGAATACGTGAATACAATATTAAGTATATATATGCAACATGTGAATCCAAACCATGTCTATGTGGTATACATCTCACAGTGCCAAAATCTAATTTAATTTTAGAGGACAATGCAATGAACAATAATGAAAGGGAAATTACACAGTATACATGACAGTAATACATCCGCGACCTAAATTTATACATTCTCCATCATAGTCCACATAATATTTCCTATACAGCATTATGTAGCATTCCATAATATAAGCATATACGGATGTCTTTCAAGCTACATGACATTAGGCTACTGCTATTCACTAGACTTCTAATATATATCCACAAATACATAGGAAGGACTTTTGGTACAGATGTATAATATTCATAGATATATATGTGGAATACATTGGCAATACACATTTAATACCAGTGTGTTGTCGAAAAAAGAATAACTACATAAATATTCGTGATATTAGGCTAATCAGCCAGTTTGAGGTCCAGTATGGTAATATCACAACACACCATGGTCCAGTATGGTAATATCACAACACACCATGGTCCAGTATGGTAATATCACAACACACCATGGTCCAGTATGGTAATATCACAACACACCATGGACCAGTATGGTAATATCACAACACACCATGGACGAGTATGGTAATATCACAACACACCATGGACCAGTATGGTAATATCACAACACACCATGGTCCAGTATGGTAATATCACAACACACCATGGACCAGTATGGTAATATCACAACACACCATGGTCCAGTATGGTAATATCACAACACACCATGGACCAGTATGGTAATATCACAACACACCATGATCCAGTATGGTAATATCACAACACACCATGGACCAGTATGGTAATATCACAACACACCATGGACCAGTATGGTAATACCACAACACACCATGGACCAATATGGTAATATCACAACACTCCATGGACCAGTATGGTAATATCACAACACACCATGGACCAGTATGGTAATATCACAACACACCATGGACCAGTATGGTAATATCACAACACACCATGGTCCAGTATGGTAATATCACAACACACCATGGACCAGTATGGTAATATCACAACACACCATGGACCAGTATGGTAATATCACAACACACCATGGACCAGTATGGTAATATCACAACACACCATGGACCAGTATGGTAATATCACAACACACCATGGTCCAGTATGGTAATATCACAACACACCATGGACCAGTATGGTAATATCACAACACTCCTGAGTGATTGTGAGGTGATGGTGATATAGCAGTGATAGTAATATAATATAGTGTGATAGTGATACTGAGGTGGTGATATGATAGTGATAGTAAGGCAATATAGCAGTGATAGTATAGTGGTGATATAACAGTGATACTGAGGTGATGGTGATATACCAGTGATGGCGAGGTAGTGGTGCTGTAACAGTGATAGTGATATATCAGTAAATGTAAGGAGGAAATATATCAGTGAGGTGATAATGCAGTGAAAGTGAAATGATGTTGGTGTAGCAGTGACAGTGTTATGTGATAGTGAGCTGTTGGTGATATAACAGTGACAACAGCTGTCATATAGTGACACCAACAATTTGTTACTCAACATGGTCAGTATATGACCCCAAGTGTGGGGCCTTAGGTGATAGTGATATACAGAGGTGATAGTGAAGCTATAGTGATACAGCAATGATAGCTTACAGTACTGAGAAGATATAGCATTGATGGTGATAAAGCCGTGATTGTCAGGTATAAGATACCAAAGTATAAATACCAAACTGTTAAATACCAAAGATAGTGAAGTTATGATGATATAGTGATAAAGATGTGTCCTAAAATTACATTGGGATCAAAACACGCAGGCCATGGTGATGCAAGAGTGATGGTGATGGTGGTGGTACAGTGAACTAGAGTGGCAGCACAACACCACAGTAGTGATGGTGGTGGTACAGTGAACTAGAGTGGCAGCACAACACCACAGTAGTGATGGTACAGTGAACTAGAGTGGCAGCACAACACCACAATAGTGATGGTACAGTGAACTAGAGTGGCCGAACAACGCCACAGTAGTGATGGTGGTGGTACAGTGAACTAGAGTGGCAGCACAACACCACAGTAGTGATGATGGTGGTACAGTGAACTAGAGTGGCAGCACAACACCACAGTAGTGATGGTGGTGGTACAGTGAACTAGAGTGGCAGCCCAACACCACAGTAGTGATGGTGATGGTACAGTGAACTAGAGTGGCAGCACAACACCACAGTAGTGATGGTACAGTGAACTAGAGTGGCCGCACAACACCACAGTAGTGATGGTGGCGGTACAGTGAACTAGAGTGGCAGCACAACACCACAGTAGTGATGGTGGTGGTACAGTGAACTAGAGTGGCAGCACAACACCACAGTAGTAATGGTGGTGGTACAGTGAACTAGAGTGGCAGCACAACACCACAGTAGTGATGGTGGTGGTACAGTGAACTAGAGTGGCCGCACAACACCACAGTAGTGATGGTGGCGGTACAGTGAACTAGAGTGGCAGCACAACACCACAGTAGTGATGGTGGTGATACAGTGAACTAGAGTGGCAGCACAACACCACAGTAGTTATGGTACAGTGAACTAGAGTGGCAGCATAACACCACAGTAGTGATGGTGATGGTACAGTGAACTAGAGTGGCAGCACAACACCACAGTAGTGACGGTGATGGTACAGTGAACTAGAGTGGCAGCACAACACCACAATAGTGATGGTGATGGTACAGTGAACTAGAGTGGCAGCACAACACCACAGTGGTGATGGTGGTGGTACAGTGAACTAGAGTGTCAGCACAACACCACAGTAATGATGGTGGTGGTACAGTAAACTAAGAGTGGCAGCACAACACCACAGTAGTGATGGTGGTGGTACAGTGAACTAGAGTGTCAGCACAACACCACAGTAATGATGGTGGTGGTACAGTGAACTAAGAGTGGCAGCACAACACCACAGTAGTGATGGTGGTGGTACAGTGAACTAGAGTGGCAGCACAACACCACAATAGTGATGGTGATGGTACAGTGAACTAGAGTGGCAGCACAACACCACAGTGGTGATAATAATGGTGGTACAGTGAACTAGAGTGGCAGCACAACACCACAGTAATGATGGTGGTGGTACAGTGAACTAAGAGTGGCAGCACAACACCACAGTAATGATGGTGGTGGTACAGTGAACTAGAGTGGCAACCCAACACCACAGTAGTGATAATGTTGGTACAGTGAACTAGAGTGGCAGCACAACACCACAGTAGTGATGGTGATGGTACAGTGAACTAGAGTGTCAACAAAACACCACAGTAGTGATGGTGGTGGTACAGTGAACCAGAGTGGCATCACAGCACCACAGTAGTGATGGTGGTGGTACAGTGAACTAGAGTGGCAGCACAACACCACAGTAGTGATGGTGGTGGTACAGTGAACTAGAGTGGCAGCACAACACCACAGTAGTAATGGTGGTGGTACAGTGAACTAGAGTGGCAGCACAACACCACAGTAGTGATGGTGGTGGTACAGTGAACTAGAGTGGCCGCACAACACCACAGTAGTGATGGTGGCGGTACAGTGAACTAGAGTGGCAGCACAACACCACAGTAGTGATGGTGGTGATACAGTGAACTAGAGTGGCAGCACAACACCACAGTAGTTATGGTACAGTGAACTAGAGTGGCAGCATAACACCACAGTAGTGATGGTGATGGTACAGTGAACTAGAGTGGCAGCACAACACCACAGTAGTGACGGTGATGGTACAGTGAACTAGAGTGGCAGCACAACACCACAATAGTGATGGTGATGGTACAGTGAACTAGAGTGGCAGCACAACACCACAGTGGTGATGGTGGTGGTACAGTGAACTAGAGTGTCAGCACAACACCACAGTAATGATGGTGGTGGTACAGTAAACTAAGAGTGGCAGCACAACACCACAGTAGTGATGGTGGTGGTACAGTGAACTAGAGTGTCAGCACAACACCACAGTAATGATGGTGGTGGTACAGTGAACTAAGAGTGGCAGCACAACACCACAGTAGTGATGGTGGTGGTACAGTGAACTAGAGTGGCAGCACAACACCACAATAGTGATGGTGATGGTACAGTGAACTAGAGTGGCAGCACAACACCACAGTGGTGATAATAATGGTGGTACAGTGAACTAGAGTGGCAGCACAACACCACAGTAATGATGGTGGTGGTACAGTGAACTAAGAGTGGCAGCACAACACCACAGTAATGATGGTGGTGGTACAGTGAACTAGAGTGGCAACCCAACACCACAGTAGTGATAATGTTGGTACAGTGAACTAGAGTGGCAGCACAACACCACAGTAGTGATGGTGATGGTACAGTGAACTAGAGTGTCAACAAAACACCACAGTAGTGATGGTGGTGGTACAGTGAACCAGAGTGGCATCACAACACCACAGTAGTGATGGTGGTGGTACAGTGAACTAGAGTGGCAGCACAACACCACAGTAGTGATGGTGATGGTACAGTGAACCAGAGTGGCAGCACAACACCACAGTAGTGATGGTACAGTGAACTAGAGTGGCAGCACAACACCACAGTAGTGATGGTACAGTGAACTAGAGTGGCCGCACAACACCACAGTAGCAATGGTACAGTGAACTAGAGTGGCAGCACAACACCACAGTAGAGATGATGGTGGTACAGTGAACTAGAGTGGCAGCACAACACCACAATAGTGATGGTGATGGTACAGTGAACTAGAGTGGCAGCACAACACCACAGTAGCGATGGTACAGTGAACTAGAGTGGTAGCACAACACCACAGTAGTGATGGTGATGGTACAGTGAACTAGAGTGGCAGCACAACACCACAGTAGTGATGGTGATGGTACAGTGAACTAGAGTGGCAGCACAACACCACAGTAGTGATGGTACAGTGAACTAGAGTGGCAGCACAACACCACAGTACCGATGGTACAGTGAACTAGAGTGGTAGCAACACCACAGTAGTGATGGGGATGGTACAGTGAACTTGAGTGGCAGCACAACACCACAGTAGTGATGGTACAGTGAACTAGAGAGAGAGCACAACACCACAGTAGTGATGGTACAGTGAACTAGTGGCAGCACAACACCACAGTAGTGATGGTGGTGGTACAGTGAACTAGAGTGGCAGCACAACACCACAGTAGTGATGGTGGTGGTATAGTGAACTAGAGTGGCAGCACAACACCACAGTAGTGATGGTACAGTGAACTAGAGTTGCAGCACTACACCACAGTAGTGATAGTGATGGTACAGTGAACTAGAGTGGCAGCACAACACCACAGTAGTGATGGTGGTGGTACAGTGAACTAGAGTGGCAGCACAACACCACAGTCCACCACAGTCACCTCCGTAATGTCACTGTGGTTGACTGTTGCCCTCACCACATCCAGGCCGCTCACCACATCACCGAAGACATTTAACCAGTGGCGACCATCCTGGCGGTCCCTGGTGGTGATGAAGAACAGGGCACTCCTGGGACCCCCCAGATCATCGCAGCACAACACAGCTCCTGCCTGGCCTGACTCCCGGTACTGCCCCTGGAGGTCAGGCAGCAGTGGGGCTCCTCCCTCACCATCATTACTCTCGTAGTCTCCGCCCACCACATACTCATCTGGCTGACCCTTGTGCCACACACGCAACAGTTTAGTGTTGCGGTAGGTGTGGCCCCGCTGGCCCGTACACAACAACACAAACTGTCTGGCCAGCGGAGTGTCAGGGGTCAGCCGGATGGTGACCCGCCCTCTTGTTGACCCCGCCCACCCGAGGTCAAGGAACGCCAGGGTGCAGGAGGGGTCCAGCACGCCCACAACCTCACTCTCCTGCAGAGAAATCAAATAAATCATGCTGATAACTTTATAACAAAATGTTATCATATTAGTTATCAAAACTCAGTAAGTCAGTAATGTCAGTAAGACTAGTGGGTGTAATAAAGTAACCTGGAGGGTGTGGGCGTGGGCGGGCGTGGGCTGACGCAGGAGTGAGTGGAGGTACAGCTGTCCGTCTTGTAGAGTTAACCTGGCGGAGCGGCGGCGATCTTGGTCTTCCTGGACGGCCAACACCCGGCCAGCCTCCACCAGCCTCTTGACGGGCTCCCTCATCCTGCGGAGGTCCTCAACCTGTGGACAGTGTCAGCCCCATTATCACCTGAGGTCAGTGTCAGTCCCATTATCACCAGTGGACAGTGTCAGCACCATTATCACCTGTGGTCAGTGTCAGCCCCATTATTACCTGTGGACAGTGTCAGCCCCATTATCACCTGTGGTCAGTGTCAGCCCCATTATCACCTGTGGACAGTGTCAGCCCCATTATCACCAGTAGGCAGAGTCAGCCCCATTATCACCTGTGGTCAGTGTCAGCCCCATTATCACCTGTGGTCAGTGTCAGCCCCATTATCACCTGTGGTCAGTGTCAGCCCCATTATCACCTGTGGTCAGTGTCAGCCCCATTATCACCTGTGGTCAGTGTCAGCCCCATTATCACCTGTGGTCAGTGTCAGCCCCATTATTACCTGTGGACAGTGTCAGCCCCATTATCACCTGTGGTCAGTGTCAGCCCCATTATCACCTGTGGACAGTGTCAGCCCCATTATCACCTGTGGTCAGTGTCAGTCCCATTATCACCAGTGGGCAGAGAGAGCCCCATTATCACCTGTGGTCAGTGTCAGCCCCATTATCACTTGTGATCAGCGTCAGCCCCATTATCACCTGTGGTCAGTGTCAGCCCCATTATCACCAGTGGGCAGAGTCAGCCCCATTATCACCAGTGGGCAGTGTCAGCCCCATTATCACTTGTGGTCAGTGTCAGCCCCATTATGACCTGTGGACAGTGTCAGCCCCATTATCACCTGTGGTCAGTGTTAGCCCCATTATCACCAGTGGGCAGAGTCAGCCCCATTATCACCTGTGGTCAGTGTCAGCCCCATTATCACCAGTGGACAGTGTCAGCCCCATTATCACCTGTGATCAGCGTCAGCCCCATTATTACCTGTGGTCAGCGTCAGCCCCATTATCACCAGTGGGCAGAGTCAGCCCCATTATGACCTGTGGACAGTATCAGCCCCATTATCACCTGTGGTCAGTGTCAGCCCCATTATCACCTGTGGTCAGTGTCAGCCCCATTATCACCTGTGGTCAGTGTCAGCCCCATTATCACCTGTGGACAGTGTCAGCCCCATTATCACCAGTGGGCAGAGTTAGCCCCATTATCACCAGTGGGCAGTGTCAGCCCCATTATCACCTGTGGTCAGTGTCAGCCCCATTATGACCTGTGGTCAGTGTCAGCCCCATTATGACCTGTGGTCAGTGTCAGCCCCATTATCACTAGTGGTCAGTGTCAGCCCCATTATCACCTGTGGACAGTGTCAGCCCCATTATCACCAGTGGGCAGTCAGCCCCATTATCACCTGTGGTCACTGTCAGCCCCATTATCACCTGTGGTCAGTGTCAGCCCCATTATCACCTGTGGTCAGTGACAACCCCATTATGCTGGACCCGTAGCTCCAGCCCCCCCCCCCTACTGGCAGGGGGTTGGTGCTGGACCTGTAGCACCAAACCCCCCTCTACTGGCAGGGGGTTGGTGCTGGACCTGTAGCTCCAGCCCCCCTCAACTGAAAGGGGGGTTGTGCTAGACCTGTAGCTTCAGCCCCCCTCTACTGGCAGGGGGTTGTGCTGAACCTGTAGCTCCAGCCCCCTCTACTGTCAGGGGGATGGTGCTGAACCAATAGTTCCAGCCCCCTCTACTCTCAGGGGGTTTATGCTGGACCTGTAGCTCCAGCCCCCTTCTTCTGGCCAGGGGTTAGTGTTGGATCTGTAGCTCCAGCCCCCCTCTACTGGCAGGGGGTTGGTTCTGGACCTGTAGCTCCAGCCCCTCAACTGGCAGGGGGTTGTTGCTGGACCTGTAGCTCCAGCCACCCTCTACTAGAAGGGAGTTGGTGATGGACCTGTAGCTCCAGCCCTCCTCTACTGGCAGGGGGTTGGTGCTTGACCTGTAGCTCCAGCCCTCCTCTACTGGCAGGAGGTTGGTGCTGGACCTGTAGCTCCAGCCCTCCTCTACTGGCAGGGGGTTGGTGCTTGACCTGTAGCTCCAGCCCTCCTCTACTGGCAGGGGGTTGGTGCTTGACCTGTAGCTCTAGCCCTCCTCTACTGGCTGGGGTTGGTGCATGACCTGTAGCTGCAGACCCCTCATCGGGCAGGGTGGGGTTGGTCCTGGACCTGTAACACCAGCCCCACTCTACTGGCAGGGGGTTGGTGCTAGACTTGTAGCTCCAGCCACACTCTACTGGCAGGGGGTTGGCCCTGAATCTGTAGCTCCAGCCCTCTCTACTGGCAGAGGGTTGATGCTGGACCGGTAGCTCTAGCCCCCCCTCTACTGGCAGGGTGTTGGTGCTGGACCTGTAGCTGCAGCCCCCTCTACGGGCAGGGTGGGGTTGGTCCTGAACCTGTAACTCCAGCCCCCCTCTACTGGCAGGGGGTTGGTGCTGGACCTGTAGCTCCAGTCCCCTCTACTGGCAGGGGTTGGTGCAGGACTAGTAGTTCCAACCCCCCTCTACTGACAGGGGGTAGGTGCTGGACCTGTAGCTCCAGCCCCCCTCTACTGGAAGAGGGTTGGTGCCGGACCTGTAGCTCAAGCCCCCCTCTACTGGAAGAGGGTTGGTGCTGGATCTATAGCTCCAGCCCCCCTCTACTGGCAGGGGGTTGGTGCTTGACGTGTAGCTCCAGCCCCCCTCTACTCTCAGGGGGTTGGTGCTGGACCTGTAGCTCCAGTCCCCCTCTACTGGCAGGGGGTTGGTGCTGGACCTGTAGCTCTAGCCCCCTCTACTGGCAGGGGGTTGGTGTTGGACCTGTAGCTCCAGCCCCACACTACTGGCAAGGAGTGGGTGCTGGACCTGTAGTTCCAGCCCCCCTCTACTGGCAGGGGGTTGGTGCTGCACCTGTAGCTCCAGCCCCCCCTCTACTGGCAGGGGGTTGGTGTTGGACTTGTAGCTCCAGACCCGTCTACTGGCAGGGGGTTGGTGTGGGATCTGTAGCTCCAGCCCCCTCTACTGGCAGGATGGGGGGGGGGGGGGGGGGTTGGTGCTGGACCTATAGCTCCAGCCCCCCCCCTCTATTGGCAGGGGATTGGTGCTGGACCTGTAGCTCCAGCCCCTTTCTACTGGCAGGGGGTTGGTGCTGGACCTGAAGCTCCAGCCCCCCTCTACTAGCAGGGGGAGGGGTTGATGCTGGACCTGTAGCTCCAGCCCCCCCCTCTATTGGCAGGGGATTGGAGGTGGACCTGTAGCTCCAGCCGTCCTCTACTGGCAGGGGGTTGTGCTGGACCTGTAGCTCCAGCCCCCTCTACTGGCAGGAGGTTGGTGGCTGTAGCTTTAGCTCCAGCCCTCCTCTACTGGCAGGGGGAGGGGGGGGGGGTGGTCCTGCATCTGTAGCTAAAGCACTCCTCTACTAGCAGGGGGTTGGCCCTGGATCTGTAGCTCCAGCCCCCTTTAGTGGCAGGGGGTTGCTGCTGAACCTATAGCTCAAGCCCCTTCCTACTAGCAGGGGATTGATGATGGACCTGTAGCTCCAGCCCCCCCTCCTCTTCTGGCAGGGGGTTGGTGCTGAACCTTCAGTTCCTTCCCACTCTACTGGCAGGGATTTGGTGCTTCACCTGTAGCTCCACCTACCCCTCTACTAGCAGGGGGTTGGTGCTGGACCTGTAGCTCTAGCTCCCCTCTATTGGCAGGGGGTTGGCCCTGAATCTGTAGCTCCAGCACCCTCTACAGGCAGGGGGTTGGTGCTGGACCTGTAGCTCCAGGCTACCTCTAATGGCAGGGAGTTGATGCTGGACCTGTAGCTCCAGCCCCCCTCTACTGGCAGGAGGTTGGTGCTGGACCTGTAGATCCAGCCCCCCTCTACTAACAAGGGGTTGAAGCTGGACCTGTAGCTCCAGCCCTCCTCTCCTGACACCGGGTTGATGCTCGACCTGTAGCTCCAGCCCCCCCCCCCCCTTCTACTGGCAAAGGGTTGGTGCTGGACCTGTAGCTCCAGCCAACCCCCCTCTACTGGCAGGGGGTTGAAGCTGGACCTGTAGCTCCAGCCCTCCTCTCCTGGCACCGGGTTGATGCTCGACCTGTAGCTCCAGCCCCCCCCTCTACTGGCAGGGGGTTGGTGCTGGACCTGTAGCTCCAGCCCCCCCCCTCTACTGGCAGGGGGTTGGTGCTGAACCTGTAGCTCCAGCCCCCTCTACTGGCAGGGGGTTGGTGCTTGACCTGCAGCTCCAGCCTCCTCTACTGGCAGGGGGATGGTGCTGGACCTGTAGCACCAGCCCCCCCTCTACTGGCAGGGGGTTGATGCTGGACCTATAGCTCAAGCCCTCTCTCTACTGGCAGCGGGTTGGTGCAGGACCTGTAGCTCCAGGCAGGGGGTTCCTGCTAGACCTGAAGCTCTAGGCCCCCCCCCACCTCTACTGGCAGGGGGTTGGAGATGGACCTGTAGCTCCAGCCATCCTCTATAGCCAGGGGGTTGGCCCTGAATCTGTAGCTCCACTCCGCCCTCTACTGGCAGGGGGTTGGTGCTGGACCTGTAGCTCCAGCCCCCCTCTACTGGCAGGGAGGTGGCCCTGAATCTGTAGCTCCAGCCCCCTCTACTGGCAGGGGGTTGATGCTGGACCTGTAGCTCTAGCCCCGCCTTTTACTGGCAGGGGGGTTGGTGCTGGACCTGTAGCTGCAGCCCCCTCTACGGGCAGGGTGGGGTTGGTCCTGAAACCTGTAACTCCAACCCCCCTCCACTGGCAGGGGGATGGTGCTGGACCTGTAGCTCCAGCCCCCTTCTACTGGCAGGGGGTTGGTGCTGGACCTGTAACTCCCAGCCCCCCTCTACTGGGAGGGGGGTTGGTGCTGGAACTGTAGCTCCAGCCCCCCCCTCTACTGGCAGGGGGTTGGTGCTGAACCTGTAGCTCCAGGCCCCCTCTACTGGCAGGAGGTTGGTGCTGTAGCTGTAGCTCCAGCCCCTCTACTGGCAAGGGGGTGGTCCTGGACCTGTTAGCTCCAGTCCCCCCCCTCTATTGGCATGGGGTTGGTGCTGCACCTGTAGCTCCAGTCCCACCCCCCCCCTCAATTGGCATGGGGTTGGTGCTGCACCTGTAGCTCCAGCTCCCCTCTACTGGCAGGGAGTTGGCGCTGGATCTGTAGCTCCAGCCCCCAATACTGGCAGGAGGTTAGTGCTTGAACCTGCAGTTCCTTCCCCCCCCCTCTACTGGCAGGGGGTTGGTGCTTGACCTGCAGCTCCAGCCTCCCTACTGGCAGGAGGTTGGTGCTGGACCTGTAGATCCAGCCCCGCTCTACTGGCAGGGGGTTGGTGCAGGATCTTTAGCTCCAGCCCCTTTTACTGGCAGGGGGGTTGGTGCTGGAGCTGTAGCTCTAGCCCCCTCTACTGGCAGGGGGTTGGTGTTGGACTAGTAGCTCCAGCCCTGCTCTGTTGGCAGGGGGTTGGTGCTGGACGCTGTAGCTAAAGCATCCTCTACAGGCAAGGGGATGGTGCTGGACCTGTAGCTCCAGCCCCCCTCTACTGGCAGGGGATTGGTGCTAGACCTGTAGCTCCAGCCACCCTCTACTGGCAGGGGGTTTGGTGCTGGACCTGTAGCTCCGGCCCCCCCTGTACTAGCAGGGGATTGATGATGGACCTGTAGCTCCAGCCCCTTCTACTGGCATGGGGTTGGTCCTGGCGCTGTAGCTCCAGCCAACCCTCTACAGGCAGGGGGATGGTGCTGGACCTGTAGCTCCAGAATCCCCACTCTACTGGCAGGGGGTTGGTTGCTGAACCTGTAGCCTCTAGCCTCCCCCATCTACTGGCAGGGGGTTGGTACTGAACCTGTACCTCCAGCCCACCTCTACCGGCAGGGGGGGGGGGTTGGAGCTGGACCTGTAGCTCCATCCTATCCGCCCTCTTCAGGCGGGGGGTTGATGCTGGACCTGTAGCTCCAGCCTCCCCCCTCTACTGCAGTGGGTTGGAGCTGGACCTTAGCTCCAGCCCCCCCCCTCTACTGGCAGGGGGGTTGGTACTGGACCTGTAACTCCAGGCCCCCTCTACTGGCACGAGGTTGGTGCTGGACCTGTAGCTCCAGCCTCCCCCCTCTACTGGGCCAGGGGATTGGTGCTGGACCTGTAGCTCCAGCCCCGCCTCTACTGGCAGGGGGTTGGTGCTGAACCTGTAGCTTCAGCTCCTTCTACTGGCAGGGGGTTGACACCCTGGATCTGTAGCGCCAGCCCCCCCCCCTCAACTGGCAGGGGGTTGGTCCTGGAAAAGGAAGACTCCAGCACCCCCTCTACCGCAGAGGGTTGATGCTGGACCTGTAGCTCCAAGCCACTCACTGGCAGGGGGTTGGTGCTGGACCTGTAGCTCTCCAGCCCCCTCTTACTGGCAGGGGGAATGGTGGCTGGACTTGTAGCTCCAGCCCCCTTCTACTGGCAGGGGGTTGGTGCTGGACCTGTTGCTCCAGCTCCCTCTACTGGCAGGGGAATGGTGCTGGACCTGTAGCTCCAGCCCCCCTCTACTGGCAGGGGGTTTGTGCTGGACCTGTAGCTCTAGCCTCCCCTCCACTGGCAGAGGGGTTGGCCCTGAATGTGTAGCTCCAGCCCCCCCTCTACTGGCAGGGGGTTGGTGCTGGACCTGTAGCTCCAGCCCCCCTCTACTGGCAGGAGTGTTAGTGCTGGACCTGTAGATCCAGCCCCCCTCTACTAGTAGGGGGTTGGTTGCTGGACCTGTAGCTCTAGCTCCCCTTTACTGGCAGGGGGTTGGCCCTGAATCTGTAGCTCCAGCCCCCTCTACTGGCAGGGGGTTGGTGCTGGACCTGTAGCTCCAGCCCCCCCCCTCTAATGGCAGGGGGTTGGTGCTGGACCTGTAGCTCCAGCCCCCCCCACCTCTACTGGCAGGGGGTTGGCGCTTGACCTGCAGATCCAGCCTCCTCTTTATTGTCAGGTGGATGGTGCTGGACCTGGTAGCTCCAGCCCCCCTCTTACTGGCAGGGGGTTGGAGATGGACCTGTAGCTCCAGCCATCCTCTATAGCCAGGGGGTGGCCCCTGAATCTGTTAGCTCCACTCCGCCCTTCTACATGGCAGGGGGTTGGTGCTGGACCTTTAGCTCCAGCCCCCCTCTACTGCGAGGGGATTGTCCTGGACCTGTAGCTACAGCCCCACTCCTATACTGGCAGGGGTTTGGTGCTGGACCTGTAGCTCCAGCCACCTTCTACTGGCCAGGGGTTGGTGCTGGAACCTGTAACTCCAGCCCCCCCTCTACTAAGGAGGGGGGTGGTGTGCTGGAAACTGTAGCTCCAGCCCCCCTCTACTGGCAGGGGGTTGGTGCTGAACCTGTAGCTCCAGGCCCCCTCTACTGGTAGGGGGTTGGTGCTGGACCTGTAGCTCCAGGCCCCCTCTACTGGCCAGGTGTTGGTGCTGTACCTGTAGCTCCAGCCCCCCCTCTACTGGCAGGAGGTTGGTGCTGTAGCTGTAGCTCCAGCCCCCCTCCCCTCTATTGGCATGGGGTTGGTGCTGCACCTGTAGCTCCAGCTCCCTCTACTGGCAGGGGGTTGGCGCTTGGATCTGTAGTTTCCAGCCGCCTACTATCTGGCAGGAGGTTAGGTGCAGTGACCTGTAGATCCAGTCCCCTCCTCTACTGGCAGGGGGTTGATGCTGGACCTATAGCTCCAGCCCGCCTCTACTGGCAGGGGGGATGGTGGTGCTGGACCTGTAGCTCCAGCCCCCCCTCTATTGGCATGGGGTTGGTCCTGGACTTTGTAGCTCCAGCCCCCCTCTACTAGCAGGGGGTTGGTGCTAGACCTGTAGCTCTAGCTCCCCTCTACTGGCAGGGGGTTGGTGCTGGACCTGTAGCTGCAGCCCCCTCTACGGGCAGGGTGGGGTTGGTCCTGGACCTGTAACTTTAGCCCCCTCTACTGGCAGGGGGTTGGTGCTGGACCTGTAGCTGCAGCCCCCTCTACGGGCTGGGTGGGGTTGTTCCTGGACCTGTAACTCCAGTCCCCCTCTACTGGCAGGGGGTTGGTGCTGGACCTGTAGCTCCAGCTCCCCTCTACTGGCAGGGGGTTGGTGCTAGACCTGTAGCTCCAGCCACACTCTACTGGCAGGGGGTTGATGCTGGACCTGTAGCTCTAGCCCCCCCTCTACTGGCAGGGGTTTGGTGCAGGACTAGTAGTTCCAACCTCCCTCTACTGGCAGGGGGTAGGTGCTGGACCTGTAGCTCCAGCCACCCCTCTACTGGCAGGGGGTTGGTGCTGGACCTGTAGCTCCAGCCCCCCTCTACTGGCAGGGGGTTGGTGCTGGACCTGTAGCTCCAGTCCCCTCTACTGGCAGGGGTTGGTGCAGGACTAGTAGTTCCAACCCCCCTCTACTGACAGGGGGTAGGTGCTGGACCTGTACCTCCAGCCCCCCTCTACTGGAAGAGGGTTGGTGCTGGACCTGTAGCTCGAGCCCCCCTCTACTGAAAGAGGGTTGGTGCTGGCCCTGTAGCTGCAGCCCCCTCTACGGGCAGGGGGTTGGTGCTGGACCAGTAGCTGCAGCCCCCCTCTACTGGTAGGGGGTTGGTGCTGGACCTGTAGCTCCAGCCCCCCTCTACTGGCAGGGGGTAAGTGCTGCACCTGTATCTCCAGCCCCCCTCAACTGGCAGGGGTTGGTGCTGTACCAGTAGCTCCAGCCCCCCACCTCTACTGGCCGGGGGTTGGTGCTGGATCTGTAGCTCCAGCCCCCCTCTACTGGTAGGGGGTAGGTGCTGGACCTGTAGCTCCAGCCCCCCTCTACTGGCAGGGGGTAGGTGCTGGACCTGTAGCTCCAGCCCCCCTCTACTGGCAGGGGTTGATGCTGGACCTATAGCTCCAGCCCCCCTCTACTGGCAGGGGGGATGGTGCTGGACCTGTAGCTCCAGCCCCCCCCTCTATTGGCATGGGGTTGGTCCTGGACTTGTAGCTCCAGCCCCCCTTTCTAGCAGGGGGTTGGTGCTAGACCAGTAGCTCTAGCTCCTCTCTACTGGCAGGGGGTTGGTGCTGGACCTGTAGCTGCAGCCCCCTCTACGGGCAGGGTGGGGTTGGTCCTGGATCTGTAACTTTAGCCCCCCTCTACTGGCAGGGGGTTGATGCTGGACCTGTAGCTCTAGCCCCCCCCCCCTCTACTGGCTGGGGGTTGGTGCTGGACCTGTAGCTGCAGCCCCCTCTACGGGCTGGGTGGGGTTGGTCCTGGACCTGTAACTCCAGCCCCCCTCTACTGGCAGGGGGTTGGTGCTGGACCTGTAGCTCCAGCTCCCCTCTACTGGCAGGGGGTTGGTGCTAGACCTGTAGCTCCAGCCACACTCTACTGGCAGGGGGTTGATGCTGGACCTGTAGCTCTAGCGCCCCCCCTCTACTGGCAGGGGTTTGGTGCAGGACTAGTAGTTCCAACCTCCCTCTACTGGCAGGGGGTAGGTGCTGGACCTGTAGCTCCATCCACCCCTCTACTGGCAGGGGTTTGGTGCTGGACCTGTAGCTCCAGTCCCCTCTACTGGCAGGGGTTGGTGCAGGACTAGTAGTTCCAACCCCCCTCTACTGACAGGGGGTAGGTGCTGGACCTGTAGCTCCAGCCCCTTTCTACTGGAAGAGGGTTGGTGCTGGACCTGTAGCTCGAGCCCCCCTCTACTGGAAGAGGGTTGGTGCTGGACCTGTAGCTGCAGCCCCCTCTACAGGCAGGGGGTTGGTGCTGGACCAGTAGCTCCAGCCCCCCACCTCTACTGGCAGGGGGTTGGTGCTTGAAGTGTAGCTCCAGCCCCCCACTCTACTGGCAGGGGGTTGGTGCTGGACCTGTAGCTCCAGCCCCCCTCTACTGGCAGGGGGATCGTGCTGGACCTGTAGCTCCAGCCCCCTCTACTGGCAGGGGGTTGGTGCTGGACCAGTAGCTCCAGCCCCCCACCTCTACTGGCCGGGGGTTGGTGCTGGATCTGTAGCTCCAGTCCCCTTCTACTGGCAGGGGGTTGGTGCTGAACCTGCAGTTCCTTCCCCCCCTCTACTGGCAGGGGGTTGGTGCTTGACATGTAGCTCCAGCCCCCCCTCTACTGGTAGGGGGTTGGTGCTGGACCTGTAGCTCCAGCCCCTTTCTACTGGCAGGGGGTAGGTGCTGCACCTGTATCTCCAGGCCCCCCCCCTCTACTGGCAGGAGGTTGGTGCTGGACCTGTAGCTCCAGTCCCTTCTACTGGCAGGGGGTTGGTGCTGAAGCTGCAGTTCCTTCCCCCCCTCTACTGGCAGGAGGTTGGTGCTGGACCTGTAGATCCAGCCCTCCTCTACTGGCAGGGGGTTGATGCTGGACCTATAGCTCCAGTCCCCCTCTACTGGCAGGGGGGATGGTGCTGGACCTGTAGCTCCAGCCCCCCTCTATTGGCATGGGGTTGGTCCTGGATCTGCAGCTCCAGCCCCCCTCTACTAGCAGGGGGTTGGTGCTGGACCTGTAGCTCTAGCTCCCCTCTACTGGTAGGAGGTTGGCCCTGAATCTGTAGCTCCAGCCCTTTCTACTGGCAGGGGGTTGATGCTGGAACTGTAGCTCTAGCCCCCCCCTCTACTGGCAGGTGTTGGTGCTGGACCTGTAGCTGCAGCCCCCTCTACGGGCAGGGTGGGGTTGGTCCTGAACCTGTAACTCCAGCCCCCCTCTATCGGCAGGGGGTTGGTGCTGGACCTGTAGCTCCAGGCCCCCCTCTACTGGTAGGGGGTTGGTGCTGGAACTGTAGCTCCAGGCCCCCTCTACTGGCAAGGGTTGGTGCTGGAACTGTAGCTCCAGCCCCCCCTCTACTGGCAGGAGGTTGGTGATGTAGCTGTAGCTCCAGCCCCCCTCCCCTCTATTGGCATGGGGTTGGTGCTGCACCTGTAGCTCCAGCTCCCTCTACTGGCAGGGGGTTGGCGCTGGATCTGTAGTTC